>NC_045741.1:726671-737062 GCF_008692095.1 Etheostoma spectabile | reverse complement strand
TCTCACCTCTCAAGAGGACAAGCGTGACAAAAAAGCTGAGGTCAAGTCAGATACTTTTAAACAGCATCACCACTTTATAAAAGGAAGTCACAAACATTTGCCCTGACCCTGTTCATCATAAAAAAAAAAAAATCTTTGATAGAGCTATTTATTGTCCAATAACTGTTTAAAGTGTGTTGTGTGGAAGGTTATATTTTCTCAAAATTACGCACAAAGACAGGGAGCTGAAGAACAGCAATGGCTTAACATCAGTACAAAAAAATCCAACACAAACAACAAAAACTCAAAGCAGTCAGGTGAAATACTAACCCAGATCTCCAGGTCTCCTACCTGGCTGCCCTTGCTGTTGTGGAGCCACAGGTCCACCCATACCTGCTTGTTGGCTTGAACCACCACCAATAGTGACCTGCTGTAAGGTTGGACCTCCACTCATCATGGGCCCTTGCCCTGGATGCCCAGGGGCCACTGGACCTGGAGGCCTACATTTGGAAAGCCCCTTTCCAAATGCAACAGCTCCAACCAAGGCATTAGTATCAGCAGGGTTGAAAGATGGTTTGTTCTGTCGTATTGCTGGGAGAAAGAAACATATTTCAACATATTTAAATGTATAAATACAGTTGAGATGAATTACCTGGAGAGTGAAATTGCAACATACCTGCACTTTCTGCATCTCTCTCATCACGAGGGTTGTTAAGCTTCTCTAGCAGATTGGAACACAATTTATTTAACGTCTGGATCTGTTTCTGTTGATAAAAATATAACCGGGGACAATGGGTTTGAACAATGCAATATATAGCTACAGCAATAAGCAATGTAAGGCAAATGACTGTTGTACATTTTACCAAAACAACAAAACTTAACAGCAGCACAACTCTGGATACGTAAAGAAGGTTTGGGGGACTTTGATGATATACACAGAAGCATTTAATGAAATCCCGATCAAAGAGAATTAAGAGTAGCAAAACAGTTTAACAACAGTGTAGTTTCCTGTAGTGCCGCCCCAACCCTAAGTGTGTATTTCCAAGAGGAATATTTCTCCCGCTATTGCTGTCACATTTGGGTTATGCAAAGATATTGATGGCGCCCTAAAACATAATATTGCCTTTATCATGAAGGAGCCTTAACTACCTGAATCTCTTGAGATGCACATACATTCCTACTTGAACATAGGACAGGTTAGGTGTTGGGAGTCGGATCGAATAGATCTCATTGTCCCCTGACATGTGATCTAGGAGTAACCTGATGTTGCCCAAGTTTCCCCCCTTGTCTCATCTTACCACAACATAGTGTTTCTGGAAATTCCACCACAAAAATGACTTTACATATTATTTTACATACGAGTAAAAAACATTTTTTTAAAAGACAAAGTAAAAAAAAAAAGAGATAAGCACTCCCCAGCAGCCGCACTAAACAGCAGTCTGCAGACTTGTCTTGTGCCAAAGAAAGGGAGTAAGAGTCGCAGCGGTGAGACAATTAAACAACTTATGTCATACGTTTATGTTCTACCACTCTGCAAAAGGCTATTAAAGACTATTAAACATCTGGGCACTCACTGTCAGCGGACTGTTTGGAAATGAATTGAACCGCTCCGCTCTGCTGAAAATAATCCTAGTTTTATGCAATTTATGGTGAAAACTTAGCATAAAGCACAGTGAGACAAAATTGATGTTGTTGGTGTTTGTTTTTTTAAGTGTACGGCAAACATAGGCGGCGACCACTGACGACTGCTCCACCGTTATTTCCAATCACATAATTTGCCCCGCCCTGGCTGTTAGTGACCCAGGTCGTGGGCAATTCACATGGAAATCGACCCTAGTCTAAATCTACCTTGATCAAACCCACCTGGCGACCTGGGTCGCAAAGCCCAGAAAATCGAGGGGGGTTAACCCGTTCAAACACACAGTCAACCTGGGTATAACCCTGAGTGAGCCATTGGTGTAAAGGGGGTATTCCAGACCTGTGCCACCTCTGGACCAATTCGTGCCGCCTCTGCACTCAGCTGTTTTTCCTGCTCCTCCACCTCTGGATCAGGCTTGGTCCGCAAGTAGTCTGGTACAATCTCATGGCTGAAGACTGGGACACGCTGCTCTGTGAGTTTCTGTGGGGGATCAATCAGAGGCCATGAACGGACAGGCCAGAGAGATTGCTTTAACATCAGAGAAGCAGAAACATCAGTCGGAGGCTCTGATACTCACTGCTAAATCCTCATCTCGGTCTGGAGACAGAAGCAGTGGTATTATAACTTGGTTGCGAAAAGAAGGTGTCTTCTCGTTCTTGAGCAGTTTATTGATAGTGTTTAGCTGACCAGATAAAAGAGCGAAGTTGTCCAAAACAGAGGGCCTGAATGACAAACACACATCACAAAAAACTTACAATAAAAGATATTGGGTGGAAAAACCTTGCACAGTAGTATGGGAACATTACACTGGGTTTTCACCGGCTGCTATTTTCAACTGTTAACGGTTTGTTACCACCAAGAAATGTTCAGCACACAGCAAAGTAAAATAAAAAAAAGCAGAGGCAGGTTCTCTGTAGATACAGACACCGTCACACACTTTTCGTGGGTCATAAGTTATGATTGAAAATGATTACTTTTGTAATTAGTTGATACATTGATTTTGAGGAAAGATTACTTAACGCTAGCTACTAGCTAGCTATACCTTTAATAGAAAATGATACATAGCAACTTATATAAGCGGATTTTCAACGGTACAAACTCCAATATATTAGCAACTCTTTGAAAATAAAACGCTTTACTTACCAGGTTAATCGCTCATATTCATTTTCCAACTTATAAATGAAACTGTGAAGAGCGTTCTTGACGTGCGCTACCCGAGAAATGAGAGACTCCACCGCCGCTTCTAACTGCTTCTCTTCTCGTTGCTATGGGAGATAAAAGAGAAAAGTTCTAGTTATGTGATAACCAAAAACGCCAAATGCACACCGAACACATCAAACTATTCTAACGACAGTATGTGTCAAATACCAAGTTTTAAAATTACTTTTAAGTAATTAAGTAGTTGAAGTTGAACGTTACATTAAGGTTGACCCATTGTAACAGTTAGGGTAAACTAGCTAACGTTTACCTGAACGTGAACTGACCTAGCGTTAGCGTTAACATTTAGCCAACTTAGCTTTTGACAGAACGTTAACGTTAGTTACCTTATTTAGTAACTGCTGGCTCTACAAATAAGTAAATCAGAAGCACCATGTGCACAAGTAAAATACCTGTAAATAATATAAAAAAGTATCAGAGTGTAAATGGCAATACATGGGCAATAAAAAGACATTACCTGCATTGTTGAACTACAAACTAACGACGGAGAATGAAATGGTCCAAATCAGTCAAGGCAGAACCACTTCCGGTTCACGTTGTCTTTCTCCTATTTCTTTTTTTCTTCTTCCTCCTTAGAGATTTACGGCAGCCGACATCCGTAATGTTGCATTGCTGCCCCCTTCTGGAACTAGCTAGCTAGTCCTTTACTGTAGCACCTTCTTCCAGTGAGTTTAACTAAAAGTTACCACCCAAATTGATCTCACTAATGACTGTGGCCATACTATTACCCAGATCCAATTGTCTGAGTTTGTGCAAATACCTTCCTCAGTGTAGTATCTAAGTCTTCACCCGATATTCAACAATGCTCAAAAATCTCCTATCCACTTACTATGGAAATAAATGCCAAAAACCCTTTTTTTGTCCATGCAGATTCTCTGATTAGCGGCATCTCTTTCCTGGTCCAGCACCATTTCTTTGTTTATCTTTGATATTTACTTTTATTCGGTTTATTTTCTTTATACACTGTGCTGGCCCCACATGGTGATTTCCCTCGCAGTGCAGGCCCTTTGCTTGCTCTTCTTTTTCTTTGCAATCCTCAACACAGCTCCAACATCTTCTGACTCTTCTACATACTGTGGCAAGATGTCCACACACACCTGGAAGCAAAAACACCTGAGATGAACTCTCTAAATATGACCTCACCCTGTAAGGGTACATTATTGGAGATTGTCAACAAAAACATATAGGGCACAGAAGAAACACAGCATGAATTAGGGCAAATGGAGCACACTGTGACCACTAGGATGCAGAACGAGCAGAGCAACAATCAAATAACAAGAGACCAGAGACACATACTGGTCCAGAGGGAAAAAACAATGTCAGTTAAAAATAGGACAAATTGTGAGATACAGAGATAGAGACACATGTATTTTAAAAACAGCTAAAGTTGTTGGCTGGGTAGCCAAAACTACATGTCAATGCTTCACCTTAAGCCCAGTAATGTTGCAGGCACTATAGAGTAAACTGACATGTCAACCACAAAGAATCCACAGATAGAAACTACTGTTACTCGGGTTAACAACACAGATGTATGCAAGGATGCATTTGTAACAAAATATGTGGATCATTTGACTGAGCAAAACAAGAGGCCACAAAAAAACTTATAAAAAGTTGGGGATAAGAGAAAAAAGTGCATTTTCTACCAAATGAGTGTGCACCCTCAAAGACACACTCTGGATTAGTACCAAAAGCAAGGCTTGTGACTAGAAGTTTTGAGGAGTTAAAAGTGTCAGAGCTCCAAAAGGACTCACCCACATGTAATCCAGATTCTCGTTGGCTCCTTGTGACATTGACTTGTTAAAGATAGTGTACACTTTATCCTATGGATATTGAATTGGCATTTCTACAGTGAATGGAACGGTCATGTGACATTTACAACAAGCCTCTTCCTGAGGCTGACTGTAATGGAATTCACATGGGGTGCTTTGTAATAGTTCATGGCATAGCTGGGCAAAAGGTGGAGTGAGTCCTTTGGCACAAGACAAAAGAACTTTCCCATTACCCAAAAGGGTCATCAGTTCCCCAGATACTTAAGGCACTTAGTGAAGGACAATGGAAACTTGATTAAGAACGTAGTTCTATTCTGAGTCAAACTTAAAAGGTACTCCGTACTAGAGGCATATTAAAACATGCTATGTTGTGTTGTCTTGTTATATGTATGTTCAATATACTGTATAAAATAAACAATATTGCGAAGATGGTGTAAAAAGGTTTGGGTAATTTCACTGATTCAATGAGAGCTGACTGTCAAACATAACACCAAGGTTTGGAACAAAAGAGGATGGAGTTACTAAAGTGTTGGCAATGGCTTTCTTTTTATGGTTTAGAGTCTAAACCATAACTTCTGATTGGTACTGTCTAAACTTTAGATAGTGCCAATCAGAATAATTGCTGTTTTTGAACAAGAATAAATATACATTTAATAAAGTACTACTAAAGAGTAATCATAAAACTTTATTAATATGTAAGAAATAATGATACAGACAATGTCATACAATAATACTGACAAATGGATCAGATGTTGCTGTGCCAATTAATCATTAAAATCTCAATGTTTAACATGCATTGAATGCAAGGTAGACATTTGTATCCTTTGGTAATCAATGTAATTAAGAACACATTTTTCCCTCTAATTTCTAAGTGAGACTTAAAGTTAAATGACAAAAACATAAAATAAGAAAGCCAACAGAAGGTAGTGATACAGTAGCTGCAACAGTGTTTTCTCCAGCACAGCAGATCCAGTTCCAGGTGTCCTCGGATATAGGAGCCCTGACTGCACAGTCACAGTGCAAGAACAATGTTGAACCTGTCGGCCGATTAGGAAAACTTGGCTGCTTGGGGAGGAGGTCCAAGGAAGCCTCCAGCCTGTTTTGTTGCAGCTCTGGAGGGAGCGAGGCCAAGCATCTTCTGAATATTCTGGAGTAAAGAAATAGAACAAAATACTCTCAAAAAGCATTTACAACTGTGTTAAAAAATATTGTCCTTTCTTCCTTGTAAAGGTGTATCATTTATTGAATTTGCCAAAGTCAATATTTTAGTTTTTGGGCAAGTCTACCAAAAATGTATGTTTACGCTAATGTGCCTGATTTGATATGTGGCCTGACAGTTTGGCTTGCGTGTGTGCTTGTGTTGATCTTGACAAACTGTTCTTGTTTTAGTGTTTATTAGCATTCGTATAATTAACTTTCATTGTATGGGCTAAAACTGTATTAATTAAAGCTGATTTTTTTTTAGGGTGACATCTTACCACCAGTCCAGTAGGGGTGGTAATCACCAGAGGCCTCATGATACAATATAATCATGATACTTATGTAACAATACAATATTATTGTGATTTTAAACATATTACAATATATTGCAATTTACTACCCTTTATTCCAACTTCAACTTTTTCCCAATTTCAAATGATGTCCCCAAAAGGAAACGCTGTCAACATGTGTTTTATCTAAAAAGATACATTTCTCTGTTTGTTCATCTCACTTCATTTTGATTGCTACAAAATGGGACTGTCAAGCAGACAAACTGTCTTTGTAAATTATAGAGTGTGGTCTTGACCTACTCTATATGTAAAGTGCCCTGAGATAACTCATGTTGGGATTTGACACTATAAATACAATTCAATTGAAATTCTCAGAAACTTTAGTGTTTCCTTCAGAAATCTACGATTCCCTCCAATATAATAGCATGGCATGACATCCATAACTGTATAGTAACATACAGTAAAAGGTATTAACCCCACCCTGGGTCTAAAGTTGCTGCAAGTGTAGAAGTTACCTGTCTGATGGACATGGTGCAGAGGATGTAGAGGAAGATGAAGGAGCAGTCAGTGTAATCCTCCCCCAGCAGGTTTCGATGGGACAGTCCCTGGATGTAGGACAGCGGCACGAATGGCAATTTGGCCACAACTCTTCCATCAAAGCTGGACAAAACAAAAGGGCATGTTAGTGGTAGAATGAATAAGTCTGCTGCAAGTATATGTACTTTTGGCACAAAAAAACCCCCTCATTTCTCAGTGACCAATACAGACAAAGTCATCACTTTAAAGCTTGATTTATACTTCCGCGTAAAATCTACGGCGTTGCAACGTACGTAGGTACGTGGAGTCACAAACCTACACCGTAGCCTAAGGTGCACCTCTCAAAAAATGTAACTACATGTCACGGAGACGTACACTACCGGTCAAAAGTTTGGGGTCACTTACAAATTTCCATTCCCCTCCATTATAGACAGAATACCAGCTGATCTGAGTGGGTGGCAGATCTTTAATGTAATATCTGCATTGACCATTATCCACAACCATTCTTTCAACGTTCCAAAGGCACATTTTGTTTACTAATCTGATATCATTTAAAAAAAACTAACTAGAAAAAACATTGGAGAACCCTTTTGCATTATGTAAACACATAATGTAATCTGAAAACTGCTGCCCTGGTTAAAACAGCAATGCAACTGATCTCATCTGGTATTCTGTCTATAATGGAGTGCAATGGAAATTTCTAAGTGACCCCAAACTTTTGACCGGTAGTGTACGTCGCTCGGCCGTGGCTTGGTACTATGTAATTTAGTCATAAAGAACATGACATAAAGAAGAGGGTTAACTCTTCTTGCTACAGATTTCCCACCTTGGTCAGAAAGCCAAGGTGGGACACTTTGTTTCTGTCACTATGAGTCACTACTCGCTCCAAAGGTAATCACCGTCACTCTCTCCCTGGCTATATCACCCACCCACCCCCCTTCAGGCTACTTACATAGGCAACGGCAAAAGTCACAAAAACTTTTAAAGTCACAAAAACGGTGCTCTTTTTTTAAATTCTGATGTAACTACGTGTAACACTTACATGGAGTTGAACATGCCCATCAAAGCTGTAAAGCAAAAGCCAATAGCGAACATCGACTTCATGCGCACCTACAATCAAACATAAGGGAAAATTTTAATTAGATCACATTTGACTAAAGTTTGGCAATACTGAGACATTTGAATATTAGTGTACTTTTTTAATATTGTTGTGAAAGTGCAGTTAAGCCTGTCAACGTTGCTATCCAAAATGTATTCTATACTACATCCAAAAACAACAAAACCCTCAGACATGATTTAATTTCTTATGGCAACATATTGATGGATTTAGCTCTAAGCATTACATATTTATTGTAAACAAATTGTCCCTTTACCATAGACAAGTCTCTGTTGTTGTTCTTCAGTTTTTCTTCCTGTCTCTCTGTAACACATTCAGAGACATATCACTTATCAACAAACAGTGTCAATGTGAGGAAAATGACTGTTGATAAGAGTGTGTCAAGATTTTTTTTTTTTCAATTTGTCAATACTTGCTTAAACACAACTTATTACTTAGCCATTTAGTTTACTGGGTTCTTACCAATTTTCTTCTTCTGCTGACGTCCAGCAGATTCTGTGATGGTTTCCTTTTTCTTCTCAACTAATATCAAACAAGCAACAGATAATGCAGAAAACATTCTACAAGAAAGTAATCACTGCACATTAATATGAGGTTCACATACGAGTCACTTACGTTTTTTGCTTTGTTTTTCTACTTCAGCCTTTAACCTCTTGTACTTTTCAGTGCGATACACTAAAACCCAGGTAATCCCTGAGAAGAAAAAAAATCAGAACAGGAAAAATATAGTAAGTAAATATTAGGATGCAACAAAGGGTTGGGAAACATAACAGGTAAACAATATAAATGTCACATTTTTCCAGTTTTAAATATAAATTTATTGGTTTAGCCAACAGTAACAACATTTCTGTCTGATTATTTTATCAATAAGCAGTTTTTCAGATTTCCCAGAAATGGTTTTGTATCATCATTTATAGGCTACTGATATCACAATACAATTACATAAACTGTCATTTAGAAATTCATCCATATTGCATACTCCTAGTACAACAGTGTGGAAGTTTTTTTTTGTTAACGTTGTTTAATTAAGAATTTTCATTGTAAATACAGTTATTCCAAAAAGGAGTGGCCTTATTGGTTTGATTGTTTACTGTCAAAATAGAATTAAAAGTCAGATGCTGAACTGCCTCTTATTCCCAATGTATGCGCTTGGAAATTCAAATGCACAAGACAATAATAGAATTTTGATTGTGAGATTGGTTAAGGAAAAACAATTATTTTACACATTACGTTTTGCAAGTAAACTCTTATTTTTTCTTGTGTTCTGAAAGACACACTCAGTTTTGCCGAAGGATAACTCACTTAGCCAACATTTGATTTTATTTTTATATTATTTATTTTAAGGGTAATTTAAAGTTAAATGGGGAAAGTATTAAGGGAAATTCCACAGTTTAAGGTGTTTTCCCTGTTGATTTGTTTAACTGTTTTTTTTCAGTTAAATAACTGCAACATCTTTTCAAAAGTCAATTAATAATCGTCTTAAATAACCATGATTTTAATATTAATATAAAAATTATTTCGATTTTTCACAACTGAGCAGCCCTACTGTTTTGCAATTTACTGTCTTAAAGAGTTGCTCAGCATTTGAATTTAAGGTCGTGGTTTTTCACTGCTCCTGAATGCCAAGAAGGTAGAGTTTAATAAAGCACTTTGGATTAAACTACAAAACAACTTTAAAAAATGTGGCTAAAATGTGGAGAATGGGGGGATAAATCCCATCTAACAAAGTCAAATGAACATGTTAGAACAATAAAACTTCGATAACTGTTTCAACTTGAATGATTATATTTTATATTTTTGTTCTCTTTAATTAGGGTAGGTAAAATGCAGAGGACGAGTTTCCCAGAGGAAATGAATGAAACATAACTGAGACCTAACAAGCGTTTCAACCATAGACTGCTTTCAACCTTTCAACACGCTTCTTGTGTTAGACTGTTAAATTAAAAAAAAGGTTTTATTCCTTGAGCTTTCTGTCCACCAACAGTGACGTGTAAATGTCAGTACAAGTATTAGCTAGCTAGTTTTGTTGGCTAAATTCGCTGGCTAGCTAGCACACCGCTGGTCCTCAAAAGCAACAAAAGTAGCAATTTAATAACATTAATAACGTTCACAATTTCCCCCGCATGTAACTCAGAATGGTGTAAAAATAAAACAAGTAACGTATCATTATGTTTTGTGTTTCTTGGACAATGAAGTAATAAAATACATTCGTGCTTAAGCTGCCTGTCGAACTGTGAGGGGGATTTCACTCACCTTCGGCTAACAGCGCTGTACAAACAGAGATGAACACGATTAGAATAGTGTCTGCAAACATGGTGCTCATGGTGGTAGGCTCCTGTTTACTATCCCGTTCATCCGATAGCAGAGAGAAATAGAAAATGTGTTATTAGTGGTTACACAATGACCACATTAAATAGGTCTAAAATTCATAATTCTATGTAAGCATTAGCTTAGTGAGGTCATACCTTTCTTTAACTGTCTATGGGTCCTGTGAAAAGTACTTCCGGTTGCACCAAATTCTTTGACCTGTCGAATTTTGTGACTCTAGAGTGCGCTGTTTTCTCTGCCAATGTCTGTTTTTTAACTGTCTATGGTGTTTATGTGCGTGTGTTTGCGTGTCACTATAAAATGTAGTAGACGGG
>NC_045741.1:703306-726661 GCF_008692095.1 Etheostoma spectabile | reverse complement strand
TGAGGGCTAGATGCGACCCATATCAGAGGAAAAACGAGGAGCCTCACAAACTAGAGGTTTGACCACTGAGTTCACAAGTCCCCTGTTCTTATGGTGGCAACAGTACTGCAACTGTTCACTCGCTGCAGTTGTAGCTCTTTCTGTTGAGTTTCTGCACAGCTACAAGAATAGAAATGTTCTCACACACACACACACACACACACACACACACTCGTTTGTTTGTGTAGCCTTGATGGCCACAGAAGTGCTGTGTTTTATATTGTTTTGATTAAAGGGTAATGGAGCTGCTGCCCCCGCGACCCGACACCGGATAAGCGGATGAAGATGGATAGATGGATTAAAGAGTGACAGAAGGTGATTTCCAGCATAAGTCTGGAAATCTACCTTCATTATGTGCAGGAGCTTTGACTCAGCTCTTTCTCCTCCATCTTATTCCATAACTTATAAATATCTTCTGCCATTTCAATTCTTTCCATAAAGTTGTTACTTCCGTTTACCGCTGACAGTGATGTACTGTTGGGAACAGTGATGTCGGCTGTGGCTCGGTGGTAGAGCGGTTGCCTGCCAATCGGAAGGTTGGTGGTTTGATTCCTGCCCCTGCAGTCATTGTCGAAGTGTCCTTGGGCAAGACACTGAACCCCGAGTTTCCCCCAGTGCTGCGCATCGGAGTGTGAATGTGTGAGTGTTTATCTGATGAGCTGGTGGCACCTTGTACGGCAGCCCCGGCCACAGTGTGTGAATGGTGAATGTATCCTGTAGATGTAAAAGCACTTTGAGCAGTTGTTAAGACTGGAAAAGCGTTATATAAATACAGCGCATTTACATGTCATGTACACCATTCTTATTGTTATTTCCCTATGTTTTATTTTTTGTGTAAAGATATCACTTGCTGCTGACAATGGTTGTCTGATAGCCTTTTCCTGCAGCTGCGTAGCTGGAAAAGGTTTCTGCAACCACATTGTGGCCCTCTTATGTCAGACAGCACATTATTTGCAGCTTGGAGAGAAGACTGTTCCTCCACCTCTGGCCTGCGCAAGTGATTTACAGCGATGGCATAGACTGAGAACACAGGTGGGTGGGTGTAACATAAGGTTGTTTATTTAGCCTACTCTTTTCACATGACTTAAGGATGGATGATTCAAATGCTGCTCCACACACACACATCACACACACACACATACACACAGCAATCATATTTTATTCTGAATGTTAGGGAATCCATCCAGAACCTGTGAGTGATGTGGTGGTGCAAAAGCCAACAACAGTGGGCAAGAATGGTCTTAGGTCTACATTGTATCAGGCGTACTCAGGTCAAGCGACAATTTATGTCCATTTTACTTTTACTATGAAATCAAATGTTAAATGAAATGGTTGACTTACTGTATTTTTTCTTACTTTAGGACCATTTCCTGACCCTAATTTAATGGCTGCTAGAGCCAAGCTGCGTGAGGTGCAACCCCAGCCCACTCCATTCAAACTTGGCCCTGTTCCACGTGGATCCCCCCCTATCATACCATTGTCCACCTCCAATGGAAACATCCGGTGACCTTATCCTGCACCACTTGGCTCCTGAATTTCCAGCTCTTCTTCTTCCTTTGGATCAGCATACTTTCTCTAACCTGGACTTTGTTCCAACATTGCACAAGCAACTAAACCTACAGTCATTGCAAGTGTCACCACAAATAGCCAGTGAAATTGAAAAGGGAACCAGGGAGAAGTCCAAATGTCCTACGTGGGCGCAGTTACCTCAACCACGGTTAACTGCCAGTCGCTTTCAAGAGACTTGCTCTTCCTGGGAGGGAAATGCGGATCCAAAGGCTGGCCAGATGATAAGAGGCTCCAGAAAGAAAACTGCTGCAATGATATGAGGTCTGAAGAGTCAGAAGTATGGACCAATTATTAGGAATTAATGCAAGTTAATGTGATGTCTGTTGGATTTGTCATTCCCCCAGAAGCACCACATCTTGGGGCTTGTCCAAATAGGGTCTGTGACCTTTTGGAGCACCATAAAACATGATACTTTGCAGGTTGCGCACCTTAAGAGGGAAAAGGGCTTTGTCAGCCTGAGGCAGTCACACCGGTACTACTGGCAGGTTCAGGGACAATTAGCAGTAACGGACCTTTAATGGTGTGGCTTTGTCACAGACACTCAGGCAAATTTATATGTTGAAAGAATTTGGCAAATTGATCCAATCATATTCAAAATGAAGGACAAATTAGACCTTTTTTACTACAACACATACATTATGTGTACTTGGAATCACACTGAAATAATAAGATAAGACTAAATTGTAGAAGATTGTGCACATGCACAAAAATATTTGCAGATTCACAAATTTCATTTTTCACAAAACAAGTCAGTGCAACATATGCACAGCAGATATATTTATATTGGACTAAAAAAAAACGGTTAACTGAAAAAAGAAAATTGCAGAACAAGTGAGCAGAACAAAATACATAGAAAAAAATTGGCATCATATTGCTTACATCCTGATTGAAGTGGTAACAATTAACCATTGAGGTGTTTGGCCAGGTGGCACATATGTTGGCCATTTAGCTCATGTGGTGTCATTTTGAATGGCAGTGTTTTGAAATGGCAAAAATGTGACTTTATGTCAGATTGTTGAGTCTTATGCAGAGAACCATGGTCAGTGCAATTAAAAAGTGCCATTTTGAAAATGTGTGTTAAGCAGAAAATGTGTTTTTACTTTTGGAGACTTGATAAGAAGTTTTGCTCTCTGTGTGTCAGTTTAAAAAAATTGTCATTTTAGTGTGTTAATTAGTAATTGGAAAAAACTGTAACTGTCATTAACTGTCACATATGTCTTTTATTAATCAGTTGCATATGCTCATTCAACATTTTACATGTTCATGAATTAATCTGTATAGTTAATTTATTCAGTTAATCAAGTAATTATCCTGTTGCCTCACTAATGCTCCTTGCCTTGCTTACTGGTAATGTAAAAAGTAAAGTGAATTGCAATAAATCAGTTGTTTATTCAGTTAATGGCTTTTAATGTCAATATACTGTATTAATCAGTTGCTCCTGCTAAACAAGGCCCAAAATGATACTGTTCTATTTACAGCAGAGAAAATTCAAAGTGTGTTTATCACAATATTAAAGATACCTTCCCAGGTAGTGTGGTATGTGTCTTTCATTTCATTCATTTTTAACAAAAATAAAATGTACACATACACACACACACTAACACACACACACACACACACACACACACACAAAAATGCATAGCAACACACCAAAGAAAAAAGAACAATATCTATACAGTGTAACAAATAATATTACAAATATGATTAAAATCAATAATTTCAAAAACTGTGCTTGTGATGATTCCCAACCCTTATTCAACTAACTCATTCATTTATATAATAATAATAATAAATTGAATGTGTAATGCACTTTATATTTATGCAAAACCCAAAGTGCTACATGATAAAACAGGTAAGTGCTAAAAAATAAAACTACATGGAGAGCATGAAAATAAAAAATAAAATAAACAAAAACAATAAGGAAAAGGGCAAGAGTTCAATCAAAGGCTCTCCTAAAAAAGTGTGTTTTAAGGCCACGTTTAAAAGTATCCACAGTCTGTGGTGTCCTCAGCTGGTCAGGGAGAGCATCCACAGTCTGTGGTGTCCTCAGCTGGTCAGGGAGAGCATCCACAGTCTGTGGTGTCCTCAGGTGGTCAGCTCTTTATATGTCTCAGGGTTTTGACACGTCAAGGCCCCACAAAGAAGAAGAAGAAGAAGAAGAAGAAGAAGAAAAAAAAATTAGGGAAAAGATGCAGGAAAAGCTAAACAAGGAGGAAAAGGAAACATGGAAAAATAACAAAGCTGAACAAATGAATCACCTTGAACCAGAAGATGCCATATTCCTGGTTAATGCGTTCCTGGATGAGTGCCATCATTGTGGACACAAGGCTGCTGTAGTGATGTGTAGGGACAATCACTCTACTGCACAGCCTGTGACCTTTCCACACATGAGGCCCTGGTCCTTAATAACAGAGCATCCATGGTGGAGGGGTTCTTCAGACACCTGCCACCATCCGCTTTTATTCAGCAGCATGAGGGAGGGAAATTCTCCTATCATGAAAAAGGTAGTTTTTAAGTCTCAGGTTGTATAGGCTGTTTTACATTTTACACAAACCCTGGTTTACTCCAACAAACATGATGGACAAAGTTTTCTTTGACAGAAACAACACCCTCACTGTTGAGTTTTTGGTTTCATTTACTCAAATATGTAAATTAATTCAGCTTTTTAGATTACATGTTACCAATCGTTAACAAGCTTTTCCAAGGGTAAGCCAGTTATTTTAATTGGAATGAATGGTAACTTTTTTTATTTTTTTCATATTGTGTTTTTGTTTCTTTTGAACAAGAGATAAGTGTTTTTCTCTGAAACATCAGGGAGCTACAACCTCTTCTTTCCATCAGTAAACTGCTCCTGTGGAAAAACCTTGCCAGTGACCATGAGTGATCTGGTTGAAAGTGGTTACTGGACAGCCACTGTCAATTTTTAGACCTTGTACATGGACTTGAATTCCACGTATGAGGATCTAAAAATCACTGCCACACGAATGACAAGACAAGAATTTGTCAGCATGCTCCAGGGTCCAACAAAACTCTTTGGGAGAGTGAGTGGATTCATCATTTAAGTTTTCATTTAAGTAAGTCATTTGTAGCTTTAAGTTAAGTTCATCTTGTTTGGATCACTTTTTAAATAACTGATTCATTGTTAGGACTTGTTCTTACAATCCTCAAAGATTCAGCATACATTTCTTGACAGAGCCCTTTTTTCATCATCACCATGGTCTGAAGCCAATCTTCGTAACAATTACTTACAGTTTTGTTTTTTCACTTTTGCTCTCAGAGTGGTAAGATACAGTGGTGTGAAAAAGTGTTTGTCCCCTTCCTCATTTCCTGTTCCTTTGCATGTTTGTCACACTTAAGTGTTCGGAACATCAAACCAATTTAACAATAGTCAAGACAACACAATAAACACAAAATGCAATTTGTAAAGAAGGTGTTTTTTATTAAGGTGAAAAAAATCCAAACCTCATGGCCCTGTGTGAAAAATGATTGCCCCCTAAACCTAATAACTGGTTGGGCCACCCTTAGCAGCAACAACTGCAACAAGCGTTTGCGATAACGTGCAATGAGGCTTTTACAGCGTCCTGGGGAATTTTGGCCCACTCATCTTTGCAGAATTGTTCAATTCAGTTACATTAGGGTTTTTGAGCTGAACGGCCTTTTTAAGGTCATACCACAACATCTCAATAGGATTCAGGTCAGGACTTTGGCTAGGCCACTCCAAAGTCTTCATTTTGTTTTTCTTCAGCCATTCGGTGGTGGACTTGCTGGTGTGTTTAGGATCATTGTCCTGCTGCAGAACCCAAGTTCGTTTCAGCTTGAGTACACAAACAGATGGTCGGACATTCTCCTTCAGGATCTCTTGGTACAACGCTTGTTGCAGTTGTTGCTGCTAAGGGTGGCCCAACCATTTATAGGTTTAGGGCAATCACGTTTTCACACAGGGCCATGATGTTTGGATTTTTTTCACCTTTAATAATAAACACCTTCATTTACAAATTGCATTTTGTGTTTACTTGTGTTGTCCTTGACTATTGTTTAAATTGGTTTGATGTTCCGAAACACTTAAGTGTGACAAACATGCAAAGGAGCAGGAAATGAGGAAGGGGGCAAACACTTTTTCACACCACTGTATGTGGGGCCACAAAGCAGAGGGCTTTCCTCGAATGGGCCTATGCCAAATTTGAGGTTGACAAGCTGTCTCAGGTCCAGCACTATCAGTGTCCTGCATGCACACCCTCCATGTTGGCAGTTGCAGTGGATGGAAACCGCGTATTATATTGTTTCAAAAGCCAACAAACAAGGAAGGAAAAATAAAAAAAACAAGGAATGAAGGAAACAAACAAACAAGGAAGAAAGGAAACAAACAAACAAACAAGGAATGAAGGAAACAAACAAACAAGGAAGAAAGGAAACAAACAAACAAGGAAGGAAGAAAGAAAAAACAAACAACCACAGAAGAAAACAAGGAAACAAACAAACAAGGAAGGAATGAAGGAAACAAACAAGGAAGGAAGGAAACAAACAAGGAAGGAAAACCACAAACAAGCAAGGAAGGAAACAAGCAAACAAGGAATGAAACAAACAAACAAGGAAGGAAACAAACAAGGAAGGAAGAAAACAAACAAGGAAGGAAGAAAACAAACAAGGTAGAAAACAAACAAGGAAGGAAGGAAACAAACAAACAAGGAAGGAAACAAGGAATTAAATAAACAAGGAAGGAAGGAAACAAGGAATTAAATAAACAAGGAAGGAAGGAAACAAAAAAGGAAGGAAGGAAAACCACAAACAAACAAGGAAGGAAGAAAACAACCAAACAAACAAGGAATGAAGGAAACAAAAACAAGGAAGGAAAACAAGGAAACAAACAAAAAAGGAAGGAAACAAACAAGGAAGGAAAACCACAAACAAACAAACAACGAAAGAAGGAAACACACAAACAAGGAAGGAAACAAGGAAACAAACAAACAAACAAGGGAGGAAACAAATGTGATGTGAGACTTATTGAGAAGGTTATGAAACCAATGTAAGCTATAACAAAAAACAATAGGCCCACTTATTAAGGAGTAACACAAACTACCCTTCATTAGAGAAGGACAAGCAACAAGAAAATGAAATCATGAATGTATTGGTCTCTGAGCAGTCTGCCATTATTATCATCTGGGAATATCGCTACATTAATATCGTCACACTTAATCTCCGGAGCGCGTCCTGTATGAACCTGAAGCTGAGACCACGGACGCCGCGCTGCTCATCTCTACTTTTACAGAGAGAGTGGACACTGACGCGACTCGCAAGTCTGCTGGCAGGCAATAGCCACCGTCCACCAGGCACCGGGCAGCAGCCACCGGGCAACAGCCACCGGGCAGCGGCCGCACGCCAGGCAGCCTCGACATAGTACCGTCCCTCCAGGAAAAGTCCCACTCCGCATCAGGGTGCCAGTGCAACCATTTCTAACATCTAAACGCCTTGATGCATTTATCTTGGACTCGGTTGCACGAAACCAGATTGAATTAGCCCAGCCAAGTAACCATGGAGATTTATTCTTTGCGGCTATAGCCTGGTCCAGAGCAGGCTAACAGCCAGGCTAAGATTAATCCTGGAGTCTCATGTGTCAATCAGTCGCTGCTCTGATCCGAAATAAACTGTTTACAGTTATTGCGTTGTCTTCTGCATGTGTTCTGCTTATTTTTATTAACATACATTAGCCTACTTGTCACTTTTTTGTCGCGGTTTGATTTAAACCCTACTACAGCTGTTAGATGTTAGAAAATGGTTGCACTGGCACCCTGATGCGGAGTGGGACTTTTCCTGGAGGGACGGTATTGTCGAGGCTGCCTGGCGTGCGGCCGCTGCCCGTGGCTGTTGCCCGGTGGCTGCTGCCCGGTGCCTGGTGGACGGTGGCTATGCCTGCCAGCAGACTTGCGAGTCGCGTCAGTGTCCCTCTCCTCTGTAAAAGTAGATGAGCAGCGCGGCGTCCGTGGTCTCAGCTTCAGGTTCATACAGGACGCGCTCGGAGATTAAGTGTGACGATATTATGTAGCGATATTCCCAGATATAATAATGGCAGACTGCTCAGAGACCAATACATTCATGATTTCATTTTCTTGTTGCTTTCCTTCTCTAATGAAGGGTAGTTTGTGTTACTCCTTAATATGGGCCTATTGTTTTTTGTTATAGCTTACATTGGTTTCATACTCTTCTCAATACGTCTCACATCACATTTTGTTTCCTCCTTTGTTGTTGTTTTGTTTGTTCCTTGTTTCCTTCTGTTTGTGTGTTTCCTTCTTGTTGTTGGTTTGTTTTGTGGTTTTCCTTCTTGTTTGTTTCCTCCTTTTTTTGTTTGTTTCCTTTTTTCCTCCGTTTTTTGTTTCTTCCTTCCTTGTTTGTTTGTTGTTTCTTCCTTCCTTGTTTGTTTGTGGTTTTCCTTCCTCCTTTTTTGTTCCTTCCTTCCTTGTTTATTTAATTCCTTGTTTCCTTCCTTCCTTGTTTATTTAATTCCTTGTTTCCTTCCTTGTTTGTTTGTTTCCTTCCTTCCTTGTTTGTTTTCTACCTTGTTTTTTTCTTCCTTCCTTGTTTGTTTTCTTCCTTCCTTGTTTGTTTCCTTCCTTGTTTTTTGTTTCATTCCTTGTTTGCTTGTTTCCTTCCTTGCTTGTTTGTGGTTTTCTTCCTTGTTTTTCCTCCTTCCTTGTTTGTTTCCTTCATTCCTCCTTGTTTTTTGTTTCCTTGTTTTTTTCTGTGGTTGTTGTTTTTTTTCTTTCTTCCTTCCTGTTTGTTTGTGTTCCTTTTCCTTGTTTGTTTGTTTCCTTCATTCCTTGTTTGTTGTTTGTTTCCTTTCTTCCTTGTTGTTTGTTTCATTCATTCCTTGTTTTTTTTATTTTTCCTTCCTTGTTGTGTTGCTTTGAAACAATATAATACGCGGTTTCCATCCACTGCAACTGCCACATGGAGGGTGTGCATGCAGACACTGATAGTGCTGGACCTGAGACAGCTTGTCAACCTCAAATTTGGCATAGGCCCATTCGAGGAAAGCCCTCTGCTTTGTGGCCCCACATACAGTGGTGTGAAAAAGTGTTGCCCCCTTCCTCATTTCCTGCTCTTTGCATGTTGTCCACTGTGTTTCGGAACATCAAACCAATTTAAACAATAGTCAAGGACAACACAAGTAAACACAAAATGCAATTTGTAAATGAAGGTGTTTATTATTAAAGGTGAAAAAAATCCAAACCATCATGGCCCTGTGTGAAAACGTGATTGCCCCCTAACTAATAACTGGTTGGGCCCCCTTAGCAGCAACAACTGCAACCGCGTTGTCTACCAAGAGACCTGAAGGAGAATGTCCGACCATCTGTTGTGTACTCAAGCTGAAACGAACTTGGGTTCTGCAGCAGGACAATGATCCTAAACACACACAAGTCCACCACCGAATGGCTGAAGAAAAACAAAATGAAGACTTTGGATGGCCTAGCCAAAGTCCTGACCTGAATCCTATTGAGATGTTGTGGTATGACCTTAAAAAGGCCGTTCATGCTCAAAAACCCTCTAATGTAACTGAATTAGAACAATTCTGCAAAGATGTGGGCCAAAATTCCTCCAGGACGCTGTAAAAGCCTCATTGCACGTTATCGCAAACGCTGGTGCAGTTGTTGCTGCTAAGGGTGGCCCAACCAGTTATAGGTTTAGGGGCAATCACTTTTTCACACAGGGCCATGACGGTTTGGATTTTTTTCACCTTAATATAAACACCTTCATTTACAAATTGCATTTGTGTTTTACTGTGTTGTCCTGACTATTGTTTAAATTGGTTTGATGTTCCGAACACTTAAGTGTGACAACATGCAAAGGAACAGGAAATGAGGAAGGGGACAAACACTTTTTCACACACACTGTATCTTACCACTCTGAGAGCAAAAGTGAAAAAAACAAAACTGTAAGTAATTGTACGAAGATTGGCTTCAGACCATGGTGATGATGAAAAAAGGGCTCTGTCAAGAAATGTATGCTGAATCTTTGAGGATTGTAAGAACAAGTCCTAACAATGAATCAGTTATTTAAAAAGTGATCCAAACAAGATGAACTAACTTAAAGCTACAAATGACTTACTTAATGAAAACTTAAATGATGAATCACTCACTCTCCCAAAGAGTTTTGTTGGACCCTGAGCATGCTGACAAATTCTTGTCTTGTCATTCGTGTGGCAGTGATTTTTAGATCCTCATACGTGGAATTCAGTCCATGTACAAGGTCTAAAAATTGACAGTGGCTGTCCAGTAACCACTTTCAACCAGATCACTCATGGTCACTGGCAAGGTTTTCCACAGGAGCAGTTTACTGATGGAAGAAGAGGTTGTAGCTCCCTGATGTTTCAGAGAAAAACACTTATCTCTTGTTCAAAAGAAACAAAAACACAATATGAAAAAATAAAAAAAGTTACCATTCATTCCATTAAAATCTGGCTTACCCTTGGAAAAGCTTGTTAACGATTGGTAACATGTAATCTAAAAAGCGAATTAATTTCATATTTGAGTAAATGAAACCAAAAACTCAACAGTGAGGGTGTTGTTTCTGTCAAAGAAAACTTTGTCCATCATGTTTGTTGGAGTAAACCAGGGTTTGTGTAAAATGTAAAACAGCCTATACAACCTGAGACTTAAAAACTACCTTTTTCATGATAGGAGAATTTCCCTCCCTCATGCTGCTGAAAAAAGCGGATGGTGGCAGGTGTCTGAAGAACCCCCCCCATGGATGCTCTGTTATTAAGGACCAGGGCCTCATGTGTGGAAAGGTCACAGGCTGTGCAGTAGAGTGATTGTCCCTACACATCACTACAGCAGCCTTGTGTCCACAATGATGCACTCATCCAGGAACGCATTAACCAGGATATGGCATCTTCTGGTTCAAGGTGATTCATTTGTTCAGCTTTGTTATTTTTCCATGTTTCCTTTTCCTCCTTGTTTAGCTTTCCTGCATCTTTTCCCTAATTTTTTTTCTTCTTCTTCTTCTTCTTCTCTTCTTCTTCTTTGTGGGGCCTTGACGTGTCAAAACCCTGAGACAATAAAGAGCTGACCACTGAGGACACCACAGACTGTGGAGTCTCCCTGACCAGCTGAGGACACCACAGACTGTGGATGCTCTCCCTACCAGCTGAGACACCACAGACTGTGGATACTTTAAACGTGGCCTTAAAACACACTTTTTTAGGAGAGCTTGATTGAACTCTTGCCCTTTTCCTTATTGTTTTTGTTTATTTTATTTTTTATTTTCAGCTCCCATGTAGTTTTTTTTTAGCACTTACCGTTTTATCATGTAGCACTTTGGGTTTTGCATAATATAAAGTGCATTACACATTCAATTTATTATTATTATTATATAAATGAATGAGTTAGTTGAATAAGGTGGGAATCATCACAAGCACAGTTTTTGAAATTATTGATTTTAATCATATTTGTATATTATTTTTGTACACTGTATAGATATTGTTCTTTTTCTTGTGTGTGTTGCTATGCATTTTGTGGTGGTGTGTGTGTGTGTGTGTGTGTGTTAGTGTGTGTGTGTATGTGTACATTTTATTTTGTTAAAAATGAATGAAATGAAAGACACATACCACACTACCGGGAAGGTATCTTTAATATTGTGATAAACACACTTTGAATTTTCTCTGCTGTAAATAGAACAGTATCATTTGGCCTTGTTTAGCAGGAGCAACATTAATACAGTATATTGACATTAAAAGCCATTAACTGAATAAACAACTGATTTGAGCAATTCACTTTACTTTTTACATTACCAGTAAGCAAGGCAAGGAGCATTAGTGAGGCCAGGATAATTACTTGATAACTGAATAAATTAACTATCAGATTAATTCATGAACATGTAAAATGTTGAATGAGCATATGCAACGATTAATAAAAGACATATTGACAGTTAATGACAGTTACAGTTTTTTCCAATTACTAATTACACACTAAAATGACAATTTTTTAAACTGACACACAGAGAGCAAAACTTCTTATCAAGTCTCCAAAAGTAAAAACACATTTTCTGCTTAACACACATTTTCAAAATGGCACTTTTTAATTGCACTGACCATGGTTCCTGCATAAGACCAACAATCTGACATAAAGTCACATTTTGCCATTTCAAAACACTGCCATTCAAAATGACACCACATGAGCTAAATGGCCAACATATGGCCACCTGGCCAAACACCTCAATGGTTAATTGTTACCACTTCAATCAGGATGTAAGCAATATGATGCCAATTTTTTTCTATGTATTTTGTTCTGCTCACTTGTTCTGCAATTTTCTTTTTCAGTTAACCGTTTTTTTTTAGTCCAATATAATATATCTGCTGTGCATATGTTGCACTGACTTGTTTTGTGAAAATGAAATTTGTGAATCTGCAAATATTTTGTGCATGTGCACAATCTTCTACAATTTAGTCTTTCTATTATTTCAGTGTGATTCCAGTACACATAATGTATGTTGTAGTAAAAAAGGTCTAATTTGTCCTCATTTTGAATTGATTGGATCAATTTGCCAAATTCTTCAACATATAAATTTGCCTGAGTGTCTGTGACAAAGCCACACCATTAAAGGTCCGTTACTGCTAATGTCCCTGAACCTGCAGTAGTACCGGGGTGACTGCCTCAGGCTGACAAAGCCTTTTCCCTCTAAGGTGCGCAACCTGCAAAGTATCATGTTTTATGGTGCTCCAAAAGGTCACAGACCCTATTTGACAAGCCCCAAGATGTGGTGCTTCTGGGGGAATGACAAATCCAACAGACATCACATTACTTGCATTAATTCCTAATAATTGGTCCATACTTCTGACTCTTCAGACCTCATATCATTGCAGCAGTTTTCTTTCTGGAGCCTCTTATCATCTGGCCAGCCTTTGGATCCGCATTTCCCTCCCAGGAAGAGCAGTTCTTGAAAGCGACTGGCAGTTAACCGTGGTTGAGGTAACTGCGCCCACGTAGGACATTTGGACTTCTCCCTGGTTCCCTTTTCAATTTCACTGGCTATTGTGGTGACACTTGCAATGACTGTAGGTTAGTTGCTTGCAATGTTGGAACAAAGTCCAGGTTAGAAAGTATGCTGATCCAAAGGAAGAAGAAGAGCTGGAAATTCAGGAGCCAAGTGGTGCAGGATAAGGTCACCGGATGTTTCCATTGGAGGTGGACAATGGTATGATAGGGGGGGATCCACGTGGAACAGGGCCAAGTTTGAATGGAGTGGGCTGGGGTTGCACCTCACGCAGCTTGGCTCTAGCAGCCATTAAATTAGGGTCAGGAAAGGTCAAAGTAAGAAAAAATACAGTAAGTCACCATTCATTTAAACATTTGATTTCAGAGTAAAAGTAAAATGGACATAAATTGTCGCTTGACCTGAGTACGCCTGATACAATGTAGACCTAAGACCATTCTTGCCCACTGTTGTTGGCTTTTGCACCACCACATCACTCACAGGTTCTGGATGGATTCCCTAACATCGAAATAAAATATGATTGCTGTGTGTATGTGTGTGTGTGTGGGTGTGTGTGGAGCAGCATTTGAATCATCCATCCTTAAGTCATGTGAAAAGAGTAGGCTAATAAACAACCTTATGTTACACCCACCCACCTGTGTTCTCAGTCTATGCCATCGCTGTAAATCACTTGCGCAGGCCAGAGGTGGAGGAACAGTCTTCTCTCCAAGCTGCAAATAATGTGCTGTCTGACATAAGAGGGCCCAATGTGGTTGCAGAAACCTTTTCCAGCTACGCAGCTGCAGGAAAAGGCTATCAGACAACCATTTCAGCAGCAGTGATATCTTTACACAAAAAATAAAACATAGGGAAATAACATAGAATGGTGTACATGACATGTAAATGCGCTGTATTTAATTAACGCTTTTCCAGTCTTAACAACTGCTCAAAGTGCTTTTACATCTACAGGATACATTCACCATTCACACACTGTGGCCGGGGCTGCCGTACAAGGTGCCACCAGCTCATCAGATAAACACTCACACATTCACACTCCGATGCGCAGCACTGGGGGAAACTCGGGGTCAGTGTCTGCCCAAGGACCTTCGACAATGACTGCAGGGGCAGGAATCAAACCACCAACCTTCCGATTGGCAGGCAACCGCTCTACCACCGAGCCACAGCCGACATCACTGTTCCCAACAGTACATCACTGTCAGCGGTAAACGGAAGTAACAACTTATGGAAAGAATTGAAATGGCAGAAGATATTTATAGTTATGGAATAAGATGGGAAAGAGCTGAGTCAAAGCTCCTGCACATAATGAAGGATTTCCAGACTTATGCTGGAAATCACCTTCTGTCACTCTTTAATCCATCTATCCATCTTCATCCGCTTATCCGGTTCGGGTCGCGGGGCAGCAGCTCCATTACCCTTTAATCAAACAATATAAAACACAGCACTTCTGTGGCCATCAAGGCTACACAAACAAACGAGTGTGTGTGTGTGTGTGTGTTGTGTGGTGAGAACATTTCTATTCTTAGCTGTGCAGAAACTCAACAGAAAGAGTACAACTGCAGCGGTGAACAGTTGCAGTACTGTTGCCACCAAGAACAGGGGACTTGTGAACTCAGTGGTCAAACCTCTAGTTTGTGAGGCTCCTCGTTTTTCCTCTGATATGGGTCGCATCTAGCCACAAACAACCTGCCGTCTACACATTTATAGTGACACGCAAACACACGCACATAAACACCATGAACAGTTAAAAAACAGAGACATTGGCAGAGAAAACAGCGCACTCTAGAGTCACAAAATTCGACAGGTCAAAGAATTGGTGCAACCGGAAGTACTTTTTCACAGGACCCTAGACAGTTAAGAAAGGTATGAACCTCACTAACTAATGCTACATAGAATTATGAATTTTATAGACCTATTAATGTGGTCATGTGTAACCACTAATAACACATTTTCGATTCTCTCTGCTATAGATGAACGGGATAGTAAACAGGAGCTACCACCATGAGCACCATGTTTGCAGACACTATTCTAATCGTGTTCATCTCTGTTTGTACAGCGCTGTTAGCCGAAGGTGAGTGAAATCCCCCTCACAGTTCGACAGGCAGCTTAGCACGAATGTATTTTATTACTTCATTGTCCAAAAAACACAAAACATAATGATACGTTACTTTTGTTTATTTTTACACCATTCTGAGTTACATGCGGGGGAAATTGTGAACGTTATTAATGTTATTAATGCTACTTTTGTTGCTTTTGAGGACCAGCGGTCGTGCTAGCTAGCCAGCGAATTTAGCCAACAAAACTAGCTAGCTAATACTTGTACTGACTTTACACGTCACTGTTGGTGGACAGAAAGCTCAAGGAATAAAACTTTTTTTTTAATTACATCTAACACAAGAACGCGTGTTGAAAGGTTGAAAGCAGGTCTATGGTTGAAACGCTTGTGTTAGGTCTCAGTTATGTTTCATTTCATTCCTCTGGGAAACTAGTCCTCGCATTTACCTACCCTAATTAAAGGAACAAAAATTAAAATATAATCATTCAAGTGAAACATTATCGAAGTTTTATTCTGTCTAACTGTTCATTTTGACTTTGTTAGATGGATTTATCCCCCCATCTCCACATTTTAGCCACATTTTTAAAGTTGTTTTGTAGTTTAATCCAAAGTGCTTTATAAACTCTACCTCTTCTTGGCATTCAGGAGCGTGAAAAAACCACGACCTTAAATTCAAATGTCGAGCACTTCTTTAAGACAGTAAATGCAAAAACCGTAGGGCTCTCAGTTGGAAAAATCGAATAATATTTTATATTAATATAAATCATGGTTATTTAGACGATTATAATTGACTTTGAAAAGATGTTGCAGTTATTTAACTGAAAAAAAAAAGTTAAACAAATCAACAGGGAAAACACCTTAAACTGGGAATTTCCCTTAAATCTTCTCCCCATTTAACTTAAATACCCTTAAAATAAATAATTAAATAAAATCAAATGTTGGCTAAGTGAGTTATCCCTGGCAAAACTGAGTGTGTCTTTCAGAACACAAGAAAAAATAAGAGTTTACTTGCAAAACGTAATGTGTAAAATAATGTTTTTCCTTAACCAATCTCACAATCAAATTCTTTATTGTCTTGTGCATTTGAATTCCAAGCGCACCTACATGGGAATAAGAGGCAGTTCAGCATGACTTTTAATCTATTATTGACAGTAAACAATCAAACAATAAGGCCACTCCTTTTGGAATAACGTATTTACAATGAAAATTCTATTAATACAACGTTAACAAAAAAAAACTTCCACCTGTGTACTATAGTATGCAATATGGATGAATTTCTAATGACAGTTATGTAATTGTATTGTGATATCAGTAGCCTATAAATGATGATACAAAACCATTTCTGGAAATCTGAAAAACTGGCTTTGATAAAATAATCAGACAGAATGTGTTACTGTGGCTAACAATAATTTATATTAAAACTGGAAAAATGTGACTTTATATTGTTTACCTGTTATGTTCCCAACCCTTTGGCATCCTAATATTTACTTACTATATTTTCCTGTTCGATTTTTTTTCTTCTCAGGGATTACCTGGTTTTAGTGTATCGCACTGAAAAGTACAAGAGGTTAAAGGCTGAAGTAGAAAAAACAAGCAAAAAACGTAAGTGACTCGTATGTGAACCTCATATTAATGTGCAGTGAACTCCTTCTTGTAGAATGTTTTCTGCATTATCTGTTGCTTGTTTGATATTAGTTGAGAAAAAGGAAACCATCACAGAATCTGCTGGACGTCCAGCAGAAGAAAAAATGGTAAGAACCCGTAAACTAAATGCTAAGTAATAAGTTGTGTTTACAAGTATTGACAAATTGAAAAAAAAAAATCTTGACACACTCTTATCAACAGTCATTTTCCTCACCATTGACACTGTTGTTGATAAGTATATGTCTCTGAATGTGTTACAGAGAGCAGGAAGAAAAACTGAGAACAACAACAGAGACTGTCTATGGTAAAGGGACAATGTTTACAATAAATATGTAAGTGCTAGAGCTAATCCATCAATATGTTCCATAAGAAATTAATCAATGTCTGAGGGTTTTGGTTGTTTTGGATGTAGTATAGAATACATTTTGGATAGCAACGTGACAGGCTTAACTGCACTTTACAACAATATTCAAAAATACACTAATATTCAAATGTCTCAGTATGCCAAACTTAGTCAAATGTGATCTAATTAAAATTTTCCCTTATGTTTGATGTAGGTGCGCATGAAGTCGATGTTCGCTATGGCTTTGCTTTACAGCTTGATGGGCATGTTCAACTCCATGTAAGTGTTACACGTAGTTACATCAGAATTTAAAAAAAAGCGCACCGTTTTTGTGACTTTTAAAAGTGTTTTGTGACTTTTGCCGTTGCCTATGTAAGTAGCCTGAAGGGGGGGTGGGTGGGTGATATAGCCAGGGAGAGAGTGACGGTGATACCTTTGGAGCGAGTAGGTGACTCATAGTGACAGAAACAAAGTGTCCCACCTTGGCTTTCGACCAAGGTGGGAAATCTGTAGCAAGAAGAGTTAACCCTCTTCTTTATGTCATGTTTTTAGACTAATTACTAGTACCAAGCCACGGCCCGAGCGACGTACACTACCGGTCAAAATTTGGGTCACTAGAAATTCCATTGAACCTCATATAGACAGAATACCAGATGAATCAGTTGCATGCTGTTTTAACCAGGGCAGCAGTTTTCGATTACATTATGGTTTTACATAATTGCAAAAAGGGTTCTCCAATGTTTTTTTCTGTTAGTTTTTTTAAATGATATCAGATTAGTAAACAAAATGTGCCTTTGGAACGTGGAAAGAATGGTTGTGGATATGGTCAATGCAGATATTAATTAAAGATCTGCCACCCACTCAGATCAGCTGGTATTCTGTTTATAATGAGGGAATGGAAATTTGTAAGTGACCCCAAACTTTGACGGTAGTGTACGTCTCCGTGACATGTAGTTACATTTTTGAGAGGTGACCTTAGGCTACGGTGTAGTTTGTGAACTCCACGTACCTACTACGTTGCAACGCCGTAGATTTTACGGCGGAAGTATAAATCAGCGCTTAAAGTGATGACTTTGTCTGTATTGGTCACTGAGAAAGGGGTTTTTTGTGCCAAAAGTACTATACTTGCAGCAGACTTATTCATTCTACCACTAACAGCCCTTTTGTTTTGTCCAGCTTTGATGGAAGAGTTGTGGCCAATTGCCATGTCGTGCCGCTGTCCTACATCCAGGACTGTCCCCATCGAAACCTGCTGGGGGAGGATTACACTGACTGCTCCGTCATTTCCTCTACATCCTCTGCACATGTCCATCGACAGGTAACTTCTACACTTGCAGCATTTAGACCCAGGGTGGGGTTAATACCTTTTACTGTATGTTACTATACAGTTATGGATGTCATGCATGCTATTATTGGAGGAATCGTGAGATTCTGAAGGAAACACTAAAGTTTCTGAGAATTTCAATTGAATTGTATTTATAGGGGTCAAATCCCAACATGAGTTATCTCAGGGCACTTTACATATAGAGTAGGTCAAGACCACACTCCTATATTTACAAAGACAGTTTGTCTGCTGACAGTCCCATTTGGAGCAATCAAAATGAAGTGAGATGAACAAACAGAGCATGTATCTTTTTAGATAAAAACACATGTTGACAACGTTTCCTTTTGGGGACATCATTGAAATTGGGAAAAAGTTGAAGTTGGAATAAAGGTAGTAAATTGCAATATATTGTAATATGTTTAAAATCACAATAATTGTATTGTTTACATAAGTATCATGATATATTGTATCATGAGGCCTCTGGTGATTACCACCCCTACTGGAACTGGTGGTAAGATGTCACCCATAAAAAAAATCAGCTTAATTAATACAGTTTTAGCCCATACAATGAAAGTTAATTATACGAATGCTAATAAACACTAAAACAGAACAGTTTGTCAAGATCAACACAAGCACACACGCAAGCCAACTGTCAGGCCACATCTCAAATCAGGCACATTAGCGAAACATTCATTTTTGTAGTCTTGCCCAAAACTAAAATTGACTTTGGCAAATTCATAAATGATACACCTTTACAAGAAGAAAGGACAATATTTTTTCACAGTTGTAAATGCTTTTGAGAGTATTTGTTCTATTTCTACTCCAGAATATTAGAAGATGCTTGGCCTCGCTCCCGCCAGGCTGCAACAAAACAGGCTGGAGGCTGCCTTGGACCTCCTCCCCAAGCAGCCAAGTTTCCTAATCGGCCGACAGGTTCAACATTGTTCTTGCACTGTGACTGTGCAGTCAGGGCTCCTATATCCGAGGACACCTGGACTGATCTGCTGTGCTGGAGAAAACACTGTTGCAGCTACTGTATCACACCTTCTGTTGGCTTTCTTTTTTATGTTTTGTCATTTAACTTAAGTCTCATTAGAAATTGAGGGAAAATGTGTCTTAATCATGATTACCAAAGGATACAAAGTGTCTACCTTGCATTCAATGCATGTTAAACATTGAGATTTTAATGATTAATTGGCACAGCAACATTGATCATTTGTCATATTATTGTATGACATTGTCTGTATCATTATTCTTAATATTAAAAACGTTTTATGATACTCTTAGTAGTACTTTATTAACTGTATATTTATCTGTTCAAAAACAGCATTATCTGATTGGCACTATCTAAAGTTAGACAGTACCAATCAGAAGTTATTTTAGACTCTAAACCATAAAAAGAAAGCCATTGCCAACCTTAGTAACTCCATCCTCTTTTGTCCAAACCTGGTGTTATGTTTGACAGTCAGCTTCTCTTGAATCAGTGAAATTACCCAAACCTTTTACACCATCTTCGCAATATTGTTTATTTTAAATACAGTATATTGAACAACATATAACAAGGACACACAACATAGCATGTTTTAATTGCCTCTAGTAACGGAGTACCTTTTAAGTTTGACTCAGAATAGAACTACGTTCTTAATCAAGTTTCCATTGTGTCCTTCACTAAGTGCCATAAGTATCGTGGGGAACTGATGACCTTTTGGGTAATGGGAAAGTCTTCTTTGTCTTGTGCCAAGGACTCACTCCCACCTTTTGCCCAGCTATGCCATGAACTATTACAAAGAACCCTCCATGTAATTCCATTACAGTCAGCCTCAGGAAGAGGCTTGTTGTAATGTCACATGACCGTTCCATTTCACTGTAGAAATGCCATTCAATATCCTAGGATAAAGTGTACACTATCTTAACAAGTCAATGTCACAAGGAGCCAACGAGAATGCTGGATTACATGTGGGTGAGTCATTTTGGAGCTCTGACACTTTTAACTCCTCAAAACTTCTAGTCACAAGCCTTGCTTTTGGTACTAATCCGAGTGTGTCTTTGAGTGCACACCTCATTGGTAGTAGAAAATGCACTTTTTTCTCTTATCCCCAACTTTTTATAAGTTTTTTGTGGCTCTTGTTTTGCTCAGTCAAATGATCCACAATTTTGTTACAAATGCATCCTGCATAACATCTGTGTTGTTACGAGTACAGTAGTTCTATCTGTGGATTCTTGTGGTTGACATGTCAGTTAACTCTATAGTGCCTGCACATTACTGGGCTTAAGGTGAACGCATTGACATGTAGTTTTGGCTACCCAGCCAACAACTTTTAGCTGTTTTTAAAATAAATGTGTCTCTATCTCTGTATCTCACAATTGTCTATTTTAACTGACATTGTTTTTTCTCTGGACCAGTATGTGTCCTCTGGTCTCTTGTTATTTGATTGTTGCTCTGCTCGTTCTGCATCCTAGTGGTCACAGTGTGCTCCATTGCCCTAATTCATGCTGTGTTCTCTTGCTGTGCCCTATATTTTTTGTTGACAATCTCCAATAATGTACCTTACAGGGTGAGGTCAATATTAGAGAGTTCATCTCAGGTGTTTGTGCTTCCAGGTGGTGTGTGGACATCTGCCAACAGTATGTGAAGAGTCAGAAGATGTGGAGCTGTGTTAGGATGCAAAGAAAAGAAGAGCAAGCAAAGGCCTGCACTGCGAGGGAAATCACCATGTGGGGCCAGCACAGTCGTATAAAGAAAATCCGAATAAAGTAAATATCAAAGATAAACAAAGAAATGGTGCTGGACCCGAAAAGATGCCGCTAATCAGAGAATCTGCATGGACAAAAAAAAGGGTTTTTGGCATTTATTTCCATAGTAAGTGGATAGGAGATTTTTGAGCATTGTAATATCGGTGAAGACTTAGATCTACACGAGGAAGGTATTGCAAAACTCAGACAATTGGGATCTGGGTATAGTATGGCCACAGTCATATTAGTGAGATCAATTTGGGTGGTACTTTTAGTTACACTCCGGAAGAAGGTGCTACAGTAAGGACTAGCTAGCTAGTTCCAGAAGGGGCCAGCAAAAGCAACATTACGGATGTCGGCTGCCGTAAATCTCTAAGGGAAGAAGAAAAAAAGAAATAGGAGAAAGACAACGTGAACCGGAAGTGGTTCTGCTTGACGATTTGGACCATTTCATTCCTCCGTCGTTAGTTGTAGTTCAACAATGAAGGTAAAGGTCTTTTATTGCCCATGTATGCCCTTTACACTCTGATACTTTTTATATTATTACAGGTATTTATCTTGTGCACATGGTGCTTCTGATTTACTTATTTGTAGAGCCAGGCATATTATAATAAGGTAACTAACGTTACGTTCTGTCAAAGCTAAGTTGTAAATGTTAACGCTAACGCTAGGTCAGTTCACGTTCAGGTAACCGTTAGCTAGTTTACCCTAACTGTTACTGGGTCACCTAATTAACGTTCAACTTCAACTACTTAATTCTAAAAGTAATTTTAAAACTTGGTATTGACACATCTGTCGTTAGAATTTTGATGTGTTCGGTGTGCATTTGGCGTTTTTGGTTATCACATAACTAGAACTTTTCCTTTTTTCTCCCATAGCAACGAGAAGAGAAGCAGTTAGAAGCGGCGGTGGAGTCTCTCATTTCTCGGGTAGCGCACGTCAAGAACGCTTCTTCACAGTTCATTTATAAGTTGGAAATGAATATGCGGATTAACCTGGTAAGTAAGCGTTTTATTTCAAAGAGTTCAGCTATATATTGGACGTTTGTACGTTGAAAATCCGCTTATCTAATTGCTATGTATCATTTTCTATTAAAGGTATAGCAGCTAGTAGCTAGCGTTAAGTAATCTTTCCTCAAAATCAATGTATCAACTAATTCAAAAAGTAATCATTTCAATCATAACTTATGACCACGAAAAGTGTGGACGGTGTCTGTATCTACAGAGACCCTGCCTCTGCTTTTTTTATTTACTTTGCTGTGGCTGAACATTTCTGGTGGTAACAAACCGTAACAGTGAAAATAGCAGCCGGAAAACCCAGTGTAATGTTCCCTACTGAATGTCAAGGTTTTCCACCACCAATATCTTTTATTGTAAGTTTTTTGTGATGTGTGTTTGTCATTCAGGCCTCTGTTTTGGACAACTTCGCTCTTTTATCTGGTCAGCTAAACCTACATAAAACTGCTCAAGAACGAAGAGAGACACCTTCTTCGCAACCAAGTTATAATACCACTGCTCTGTCTCCAGACCGAGATGAGGATTTAGCAGTGAGTATAAGAGCCTCCGACTGATGTTTCTTTCTGTTCTTGATGTTAAAGCAATCTCTCTGCCTGTTCCGTTCAGGGCCTCTGATTGTATCCCCCAACGAAACTCACAGAGCAGCGTGTCCAGTCTTCAGCCATGAGATTGTACCAGACTACTTGCGGACCAAGCCTGATCCAGAGTGGAGGAGCAGGAAAAACAGCTGATTGCAGAGGCGGCACGAATTGGTCCAGAGGGGCACAGGTCTGGAACCCCCTTTACACAACAATGGCTCACTCAGGGTTATACCCAGGTTGACTGTGTGTTTGAACGGGTAACCCCCCTCGATTTTCTGGGCTTGCGACCCAGGCGCCAGTGGGTTTGATCAAGGTAGATTTAGACTAGGGTCGTATTCCATGTGAATTGCCACGACCTGGGTCACTAACAGCCAGGGCGGGGCAAATATGGATTGGAAATAACGGTGGAGCAGTCGTCAGTGGTCGCCGCCTATGTTTGCCGTACACTTAAAAAAACAACACCAACAACATCAATTTTGTCTCACTGTGCTTATGCTAAGTTTTCACCATAAATTGCATAAAACTAGGATTATTTTCAGCAGAGCGGAGCGGTTCAATTCATTTCCAAACAGACCGGACAGTGATGCCCAGATGTTTAATAGTCTTAATAGCCTTTTGCAGAGTGGTAAACATAAACGTATGACATAATTGTTTAATTGTCTCACCGCTGCGACTCTTACATCCCTTCTTTGGCACAGACAAGTCTGCAGACTGCTGTTAGTGCGGCTCTGGAGTGCTTATCTCTTTTTTTTTTTACTTGTCTTTTTAAAAAAATGTTTTTACTCGTATGTAAAATAATATGTAAAGTCATTTTTTTGATGGTGGAATTTCCGAAACACTATGTTGTGGTAAGATGAGACAAGGGGGGAAACTTGGGCAACATTCGGTTACTCCTAGATCACATGTCAGGGACAATGAGATCTATTCGATCCGCCTCCCAACACCTAACATGTCCTATGTTCAGTAGGAATGTTGTGCATCTCAAGAGATTCAGGTATTTAAGGCTCCTTCATGATAAAGGCAATATTAGGTTTTAGGGCGCCTCAATACTTTGCAAACCCAAATGC
>NC_045741.1:701735-703281 GCF_008692095.1 Etheostoma spectabile | reverse complement strand
CAAAGCTGACAACATTTCCACTCATGAGGCGGATAAATCACTTAAACTTACAAGTTGTCAGACATGGGGCTCAAATGTTCACACTCAGTGATGACACAGATTTCTTATGCTTATGGTTTATTGGTGTTGGAAGGCTGGTCACAACTGACCTAAAGATGGAAAAAATGGAATGGCACTGTTCTCAGTACTAAATGTATGCATAAACATGTGTAACTGCAGAAACTATGGGGGACCAATGTGGTTCCATTCTGGCCATGCATGGTCTTTTGGGATGTAATACCATCTCATATCCGTTGGGAAGGGAAGGTGTCTGCACTCAAGGCCAGAGAGTCGTACCTGGTAAGCTTATTTTTATTATTTATAAATATAATATATATACTTTACTTTATTAATCCCACAAGGGGAAACTACACTTTTCAGTTGTTGTTATTACACACAGGCCTTGTTCCTACCTTCCTTGTTTTTGTGTTTCCTTGTTTCCTTCCTTGTTTGTTTGTGGTTTTCCTTCCTGGGGCCTGTTGCACGAACTAGGATAAGGGATTAAGCCGGGAATTCAAGTTATCCTGGATGAATTTAGCTTGGACTCGGTTGCACGAAACCAGATGAATTAAGCCCAGCCAAGTAACCATGGAGATTTATTCTTTGCGGCTATAGCCGGTCCAGAGCAGGCTAACAGCCAGGCTAAGATTAATCCTGGAGTCTCATGTGTAAATCAGCTGCTGCTTGACCAAATAAACGTTTTAAACGTTATTGCGTTGCTTCGCATGTGTTCTGCTTTATTTTATTAACATCATTAGCTACTTGTCACTTTGTTGTCGCGAGTTTGATTTAAAACCTACTACAGAGTTTAGTAACTTGAATATCCCGGCTTAATCCCTTATCCTAGTTTCGTGCAACAGGCCCCAGGAAGGAAAACCACAAACAAACAAGGAAGGAAACAAGGAAACAAACAAACAAGGAAGGTAGGAAACAAGGCCTGTGTGTAATAACAACAGACTGAAAAGTGTAGTTTCCCCTTGTGGGATTAATAAAGTAAAGTATAATATATTATATTTATAAATAAATAAAAAATAAGCTTACCAGGTACGACTCTCATGGCCTTGAGTGCAGACACCTTCCCCTTCCCAACAGGATATGAGATGGTATTACATCCCAAAAGACCATGCATGGCCAGAATGGAACCACATTGGTCACCCATAGTTTCTGCAGTTACACATAGTTTATGCAGTTACATTTAAGTACTGAGAACAGTGCCATTCCATTTTTCCATCTTTAGGTCAGTTGTGATACCAGCCTTCCAACACCAATAAACCATAAGCATGAAGAAATCTGTGTCATCACTGAGTGTGAACAGTTGAAGCCCCATGTCTGACAACTTGTAAGTTATAAGTGATTTATCCGCCTCATGAGTGGAAATGTTGTCAGCTTTGCTGACCATCATGATATTACTTTCTACATTGAAAGTACAAGGGAGTTTGCTTAGCCTTTGTTTTTTGTGCTTGTTTTTCAAGACTTTGTCTCGACTAGGTAGAGGTGTAGTCAATGA
>NC_045741.1:668960-701725 GCF_008692095.1 Etheostoma spectabile | reverse complement strand
TGTACTCTGTGGAGCTCTCTCCTGCTCTTCTATGTCTCTCATGGTCCTTGGCAGACACTTGCAAATATCTGTTAAAGATGACAAATGTTTGGGTCTCGTAACAATTAAGCTGACGTCCCATGCTGGCCAAACCACAATAAATGAGTTGGGAGAAGAGAGCTCCATTTTCCTGAAAATGTCAAAAGTTGTTTAGAGATATACAATCACAATCACTCAATACTTGTCTTTATTATTAGTGTAAAGTCTAGCTGTAGCTGCTTTTCCCACTGTTTAGTTTTAGTAACGTTATTTTAGACTGAATAAAAGCTAGTGTAGCTAACACCGAAGGGTAACCGTTCTCTTAATACATCATGAGGCGAACAGCTGACCGCTACACCTACAACAGATTGTACCTTACAGATCCTGTACCGATGTATTTATGGGGCGCCGTTTGTAAAGCAGCTCGTGCTAAAAATAACAGCAACATTTTGTCACATTTAGCTTTAAATAATGTTTAAATAACTGGTATGAAATTTTGAAGGTCACTTTGCACATTTACACAATATTTGTCAACTTGGAAATATTTTAAATAGTTAATCCAAATATTAAATGTTCACATAAATGTTAAATGTTAAATCTATATGCTAAATCTAAATCTAAATGTTAAATCTAAATCTAAAATTAAATCTAATCTAAATCTAAATGTTAAATCTAAATATTAAATCTAATCTAAATGTTAAATTAAATCTAAATCTAAATGTTAAATCTAAATATTAAAACTAAATCTAATGTAAATCTAAATCTAAATCTAAATGTTAATCTAAATATTAATCTAAATGAATGTTAAATCTAAATCTAAATCTAAAATGTTAAATCTAAATTAAATCTAAATCTAAAAGTTAAATCTAATCTAAATGTTAAATCTAAATCAAATCTAAATGTAAATCTAAATGTTTCGGGTGAAACTAAATATTTAGCTAATATGCAAATTAATGTCGGTAACCGGAAGTACCAAAATAAAAGCTCGAGGAGGGCAGTGTATGTTTATAGTGCAAATAACGAATAAAAATCCTCATCGGGAGATATGGACTCTTGAACTTGGATAACCGTGAAAATAACTACCTAAAATAATAAACACAGGGGGGAAAACTGTATTTGAAGAGTACTTTGAGTTTTTAGTGTCACTTTTATGAATGGGGTGGGAATTATGCCACTATAGCCAGCCACGGGGGGGCTCACTTTGAATGGTCTGTCACGTTCGCTTGCATTAAGGTCAGCAAGAGCCTATCCCCCCGCCCCGACAAGGCACTGACAAGACACTGCAAATGTCTAACGAATCAGCGTTAGCCGAGAACATCGGCAGAGCCGTCCTGGTGGCTGTACAAACATTATTCAACAGCGACAGCAAAAGCCTCAGGGCCACGCAGGCCACCTCGGTAAGCATGTTTCCAAATCACGGAGCTAGCAACCCTGTTGTCAAGGCAACTATAACTAAACTAGCTAACGGGAGTAGCCAGTAGAGATTTGTACTACCTTGACAACAAGACAATGCTAGCTCGTGATTTGGAAAACATGCTTACGAGATGGCCTGCGGTGGCCTGAGGCTGTTGCTGTCGCTGTGTGAATAAGTTTGTTCAGCCAAGGGACGGCTCTGCCGATGTTCGCGCTAACGCTGATTCGTTGGACATTTCGCAGTGTCTTGTCAGGCCTTGTCGGCGGGGCGGGGGGATAGGCTCTTGCTGACGTTAATGCAAGCGAACGTAACGACCAGTCAAAGTGAGCCCCCCCCGGGGCTGGCTATAGTGGCTATAATTCCCACACCATTCATAAAAGTGACACTAAAAACTCAAAAGTACTCTTCAAAAACAGTTTTTCCAACGTGTGTTTATTATTTAGGTAGTTATTTTCACGGTTATCCAAGTTCAAGAGTCCATATCTCCCTGAGAGAGGATTTTATTCGTTATTTGACAATAAAAATACACCGACCCCTGAGCTTTTATTTTGGTACTTCGGTTACGACATTAATTTGCATATTAGCTAAATATTTAGTTTCACCCGAAACATTTGATTAACATTTAGATTTAGATTTAGATTAACATTTAGATTTTAGATTAACTTTTAGATTTAGATTAATATTTAGATTTACATTTAGATTTTTAGATTAATAATTTAGATTTAGATTAACATTTAGATTTAGATTTAATTTAGATTTAACATTAGATTTAGATTTAGATTTACATTTGATTAGTTTTAATATTAGATTACATTTAGATTTAGATTTAGATTAACATTTAGATTTAGATTTTAGATTTAACATTTAGATTTGTTAACATTTAGATTTAATTTAGATTTAGATTTAGCATATAGATTAACATTTAACATTTAGGTGTAACATTTAATATTTGATTAACTATTTAAAATATTTCCAAGTTGACAAATATTGTTGTAAATGTGCAAGAAAGTGACCCTCAAATTCATACCAGTTATTAAACATATTTAAAGCTAAATGTGACAAAATGTTGCTGTTATTTTCAGCACGAGCTGCTTTACAAACGGCGCCCCATATGTATTAGCTAAGAGAACGGTTAGCTTCCACTGGGAAGCTGATGCTAGTTAACTAACAGCTATTTTGGCTAACCACTAGCTAACAGCTTGATTCAGTCTAAAATAACGTTACTCAAACTAAACAGTAAAAAAAGCAGCTACAGCTAAATTAAGACTTTACAGTAATAATAAAGACAACTATTGAGTGATTGTATTTTAAATGAGCATAAGTAAAGTAGAACTGGCTTCACCATGGATGCAGTAGTGGGTAAGGACCTTGTACTCAATCCTGAGTGAGACTGGAAGCCAGTGGAGTGATTTGAGGATAGGGTTGATGTCATGTTTGCGCACCCTCAACAGGATCCTAGCAGCGCTGTTATGGATGTACTGCAACTTCTAAAGGCTTTTCTCAGGGATCCCGGTGAGGAGCACGTTGCAGCAGTCCAGCCTGGAGGAGACAAAAGCATGGACAAGTTTTCACACATCTGCGGGAGTGAGTGTGGGACGGAGTTTGATATGTTCTTGAGGTGGAAAAGGAGGTCTTGCAGAGATGTTTAATGTGAGCCTCAAAGGTCAAATGAGAGTCCATTTTAACACTTAGTGGCTGATGTTGAAAGTGGAATATTTTGGCCAGAGAAGGTGATGCTGGTGATGTCAGATGACCAAACCTAGTGTGGAGTGACTAAGATGGCTTCAGTCTTAGAGCTGTTTAACTGCAGAAAGTTTTGCTTCATCCACGCCTTCACCTCCTCCAGGCAGGTGGTCAGAGTGGATGATGGCAGGGCAGCAGAGGGGGTGGGGTTTGTCCTGAGGTAGAGTTGAGTGTCATCAGCATAGCAGTGGAATGAAATTCCATGCTGGCTGATGACATGGCCAAGGGGGAGCGTGTAGAGAATAAACAGGGTGGGGCAAAGCACTGAGCCTTGAGGGAAACCACAGGTGACGTTGTGTGTCCGGGATTTAGCCTGTCCCACGGCAACATGCTCAGTTCTCCCGGTGATGTAGGATGAGAACCACTCATGGACAGAGTCAGAAACACCGATAGTGGAATTTAGACGGTGGAGGAGGATGTTGTGGTCCACAGTGTCTAATGCTGCAGTCAAGTCCAGGAGGATGAAAAGAGATGGGGAGCCCGCGTCTTCAGTCATCAGCAGGTCATTTGTGACCCTGACCAAGGCTGTTTCTGTGCTGTGGCCAGGGCGGAAACCAGACTGAAATTTTCCAAACAGGTTGTTTTGTTTGTGATGGTCCTGAAGCTGTGCGGCAACTACAGTACTTTTTCTAGCACATTGGAAAGGAATGGAAGGTTGGAGATGGGCCTGTAGTTGGCAAAGACTTTTGGGTCTAGGGTGTTTTTTTTGAGAAATGGCCTGATGACAGCAGTTTTCAGTGTTGATAGAACATGGCCAGCCTGGAGGGAGTGGTTAATGGCCTTCGCGTTGAGGGTTCTATGGCATGGAAGTTGGATTTTACCAGGGTTGTGGGGAAGGGGTCCAGGGCACAGGTGGAAGGTTTCATCTTTTTGATGACGTCCTCAACGTCTCGCTATGAGATGACAAACAAAGAGAGGTTGGGAAATCCCAGGCTGTGCGTAGGCAGTCGGAACAGGCAGTGTGGAGAAACTGGATAGCAGGGAACAGATGGTGTCTACTTTTTTATGTTGAATGTTTTTAAAGCCTTTTAGTTATGAGATTTAGAAATTAAATTTAGCTTATGCTAATGTTCAAACTCATGAAGGCAGACCCCCACTTCAATCATCATCACTTCTATGCCCATTGACGTCAGCGTCATCATCATCATCATGAAATGGGAGGAGCGCAGGCACCCCAGTGTTGTTGTTCGCTAGGAGCGCGTCGCGCTGCAGATGAAGCATGGCAGGCGACTGCGAGACAACGCCAGGTGACCAAACCGAAAATGAGAATATTAATCGACATCCTTTCCTCATTGGTGTGGCTGGAGGAACAGCCAGTGGCAAGGTGGGTATTTATATCATAATAAGGGTTCTTTTTATTTATTAAGGTGTTTGTTGTATTTCACTATATGTGTGGCCGACAAATTGATTTGTTTTTGGAAATTTAGAGATGACGCGCATTTTGTTGTTTCTTTTGTAAATAATCGTAACGTTATAATATTTTTTATGTTTCTGTTTGGTCAATTGCATCGATTGTGTTGCTTGGTAGGCATTATAAACCTATACGCCGCCCGATAGCATGTCAAAACAGGAACATGTGCTTATTCAAAATATAGGCTACCTTTTCTTAGATGCTTAATAAAGTAGTGTGAAAGGCCTAAATGGAAATCAGAGTAAAATCCGATGGTGTGTCAGTTAATATGCATCAGCTGCGCTGCCTTCTGGTTTTTCCACCTACTGGTTTCCGAGGCTGTCCAGATGCCGTGTAAACCTCAACGGCTACCCACGTCCACAGATTCACTACAAATTCATAAACATTTTACTGGCCTTTGCATGTCGCACCTCAATATAAAATGTACTGAACTAAACAGAATATCTGAGCACGACACTACAATAACACATAACACCGGCTATAATGAAAATTAGACACCAAAACACATGTTAGACATTGAAAACTAAAACTCTACTCTATCTTGCATAAGCAGACTGGCTAGTATGTTAAGTTGTGATGCTGCCTTCAGGCCACATATTTACTTAGATCAAACACTCAGTGCACACTGAAGACTATCTTGATGTATATTGTTGTTTCTGATGGATCTGCGGATATATAGCTTTTCTAACCACTCTGTCCCAAACTCCCTCTAGATTTTCACTTCACCCCATTTCACAGTTCAGGCTCATTAGCAATACAATTCATGTCTCCATTGTCATGAGCTACTTAATCTTAATATTTGCATTATCATATTTGATTCTGTATTCAATATTTTTGTAGGTATGTGTTGTTCTTTTTTGAAGAACAGAAATGGACGTATTATATTTATATATTTTTTTGCACAGTTGCTTTGCAGAATAGATCATCAGGATACGAAATCAAAGGCAAAATTAAAGTCTTTTATTTTTTTCTTAATGTGTGACAAATGTCATTTAAACGAGGGAGAAGCAAAGAAAGAATTCCCGCCTGCAAGCCTGCCTAACAGTTTAAACCTGGCAGGTATATAAATGTATTTATTATTGAAGTAGGCTGGTCCTTGACATTAGTTATGTAGGTGACAGTAGGGTGATTCTGTTGGTGATTAAATCAACAACTTGATTCAACAGACAGTTGTTTGTGGGTGTAACTTCCTGGTACTATGCCCCCTTTTTCCCTTAAGACTAACTGCTCACAGAAACACCTGCTTTCCCACACATGTTATCTGAATGTGGAGTAAACTGCAATCTTTTGTTTTGTGTATGTGACTTTCTGTGAGTGCATTCTTTCTGTCAGGTCCAGATATATGAAAATCCAAGATTTCAGGGTTTAAATACAATATGGATCAACATACTTCCAGATCATGACAACATGTCCAAACTAAATTAAAGCCTTTAAAGTTTATACGTTAGTTTAATTTGAACATACAACCACTCATGTACCAAAACTCTAAAGGTTGTGGTCAATTAGGGGGTCAGTATTTTGTCATACTATTTTGCTCTTTCTGTGTGACAGTCGTCGGTGTGCAGCAAGATTATGGAGCTGCTGGGCCAGAACGAGATTGACCACCACCAGCGGCAAGTTGCCATCCTCAGCCAAGACAGCTTCTACAGGGTCCTCACCCTAGAGCAGAAGACCAAGGCACTCAAGGGACAGTTCAACTTTGACCACCCAGGTATATTGATAATATCCCCATCATCATATGCCTCATTGTATTCACGCATCATCTGGGAGCAGGGTTATCAAGGATAGAAGTCTGTTGATGTTATTCAAGCACTTAAGTCTTATGTGATTCAGGATGTTGATGTGTGTGGTTTGCTTGGTGATATTTTATCATGCTAGAGAAATAATTGTAACTGCTTTGCACTCTTTCCTTCTGTATAGATGCATTTGACAATGACCTAATAATCGCGACTTTGTGGAACATCAAGGAGGGAAAAACAGTACACATCCCTGTTTATGACTTTGTTTCCCATTCCAGGTGAATGAGTCTGGCTACATACAGAGACAACATAACAGGTGTATTTGCACCAATAAATGTTTGGATGGGGGGCAAACATATTTGAAAATCTGAATCACACCACAGGAAAATGGTCATCAGTAATACAAAGTATATGTAATTGTAGTAAATTAACTTAAACATGCAGAGGTATGGATGTGGTCCCTTTTTTAACTTTTGTTTTGCTGTTTTTCCCTGTGTTGCACGAAACAATGAATAATTAAGCACTTGAAGATTTTCACTGTAGCTTTAAAGCGAGATTTTTGAAAAATGAAATTACACTTTTTTCCCTTTTTACAAAAGAATAGTTCAATAAAACGTACCATTGCTCAGTCAGTCTTTGGGTCAGCAAATGTTACATAGGCACACTTTAAGTGTTTTTAATGTCTTTTGTATGGCAGGAAGGAAGAGACGGTGACAGTGTACCCTGCTGATGTGGTGCTGTTTGAGGGCATCCTGATGTTCCATTCTCAAGAGATCCGAGATTTATTCCAAATGAAGCTGTTTGTGGACACTGACGCAGATACACGTCTATCTCGAAGAGGTGGAATATACAACCATGACTTGACAAATCCCTTCAGTTTCTAAACGCAAGAGGAAGAAAACTAAATTAACGATAGTTAGACATTTCAGGAAATACACTTATTTGCTTTACTGCTGAGAATGCGATGTGAAGATTGATACTACTCAGGTCTGTAAAGTAAATTTGAAGCTAGTACCGGAATTCAGTTAGCTTAGCTAAAAAAAAAGGGAAGCAGGAAGAGACCGCTTGACTGGCTGTGTCAAAAGACAATAAAAGCTTTGTTTATTTAATCCTTACAAAAGAAACTAGTGTAAAAAAAAAAAAAAAAAAGTTTTGTGTGGCGCTATATACTAAGATATTCTTGGAGTCTTTGATTGAACAAAGTGGCAGTAGTTTCATATTTACTGTACAGACACAAAATTCCTTCACAAGAATTCCCGGCAAACAAGCAAATATGTGTTTTGTTCTGTTAATGTCAAACTATTGGTATACCTTTTTTAAAGTGAACTTTTCCCTGGTCTCATTTTCCCCAGTGCTGCATGATATAAGTGAACGTGGACGGGACTTGGAAAGCGTTCTAGCACAGTACATTACTTTTGTCAAGCCTGCATTTGAGGAGTTCTGTCTGCCAGTAAGTGCTATTCTTCATGTGCTGTACTGCCCAAATCCTTTGGATGGTTGTGTTCCTGAGCATTGACTCATGGTCAAACCCTTTTTTATTCACGCTGTCTAGACAAAGAAATATGCTGATGTGATCATACCAAGAGGAGTTGACAATCTTGGTGAGTATTGGTGTGCTCAGAGATGGTCCTAAAGAAATTGAAATCAAATGTTAAAGACACTAGTCTTAACAGTTATCATCAAGGACCCAGCTGTGTTTAGTGGCCTCTAAAATGGGAATTGTTTTTAAAACTAAGGAAGTAAAAGCTGCTGGGAGAACAAATCAGCTTTGTTAGTTGATTTGAAAAAAGACCTTTAAGCCATCCAAGACTAAGTGCAATAGAAAACTGCACTGTAGATTGCCTGACCCTGCCCCAGTATGCACCTCTCATGTATACATTGAATGGAATGTCATTAGGTTTGCAGGTATTTGATCATTAAACAAAGTAAGACATTGACCTGATGGTGGCGCTAGAGAAGTGTGTGTGTGTGTGTGTGTGTGTGTGTGTGTGTGTGTGTGTGTGTGTGTGTGTGTGTGTGTGTGTGTGTGTGTGTGTGTGTGTGTGTGTGTGTGTGTGTGTGTGTGTGTGTGTGTGTGTGTGTGTGTACTTATATATTAATAATAATTATTATGTTTTTTTTTTTTTTTCACACATTCTCTTTGTCTCTTAATACAGTTGCCTTAAATCTCATAGTTCAGCACATCCAGGATATTTTAAACGATGGTTTGACCAAACGGCTGAACGGGTGGATTGATGGTTATGGAACAACCAAGAACCCACCAAACAATTCCAGCAGTCCGCTCCACTGAGTGCAGCTCTCCCCAAAGAGAGGAAGGAGGGTTTACCGGTACATGCCTAATGTGCTCTACCTTGTAGCTAACAAGGCAGGGGTAATTTTCCAGGGAATCAAAAAGCATCTTTTTGGCATCCTTTGTGGAGCTGGTTTAAAGCGTTTGTATTCTAGTTTTCTCTATTGCTTGTGTACTGTATGAGATGGAAGGTTTAGAAATACAAAGGGAATAACTTGTAATTTAATTTAAAACTGCCGATTGCCTTAACCTCAGCACTGAAACTAATTAGACGTTTTTGTGTCTAAAAAAAGAGTTTCAACACATGCCAGCCTTTAACCATATAATAAATGCAGTGTAGCAACATACTGTTTCACAGCCCTACCCTATCTCACTGCTGTTAAAGGCTTATTCCCTTTATCAATGCAACTTGTTACACATTTTTTTCAAGTGCTGTATATTTTGACTTATTTTGAAATAATGTACTAAAAGACTGAAATTGTGTTTGTTTCATGTTGCCCCTAGCTGCACTTGCTTTGTCTTGTCTAAAACTAACAAACTAAGTTATTAGTCAAATAAAACAACCAATTCCCACCTCAAATTATCTTGATGTATGGCATCCCCCAAAAAATATTTGTACTGTATCTGTGGACTAATGGTTTATTTCAACGTGATACTGACATTACATTAATTAATTTAATAAGATGTTGGTAACAAAGAACAGTTACAACAAAGTATTACTTTTCTTTAATTCCATAAACCTGAATCTTAAGACAATAAGGTATCCAATGTTCATGTGAAATACACTGAAATGGTGTTACTAAATGCATTGAACTATAAAATGTCAAGATAAAGATACCCAATGTTAATCTGTTCTGTAAATGGTGTTTAAAGGAGTTTTCTTCCTGTATACATTTTTCCCATGATGAAGGTCTCAGGTACTGTTTGCTTGAAGTTACCCATCTGTCACTTCCAAATTCTTGTATTTGATTTAAAAAAAAATATATACACATTTGTTTTCAAGACATTAGTTTTTTTTAACTGTTCTATTTAACTCTAAATCTAGACATTACAAGAAAAATGCCACATGCTTGGTACTTTATTGTAGATCCTAAGAAAAGGTTGAACATCTAACTTTTTATTTCCAAATACTGTGGAGTAATGTAGTGGCAATGAGGCTGTAGCAACCTTCAGTCATATGCTGTTTTTGTGGAAAGTTGTGGTGCAGGCAAGCAATAGATCACCAGCCTAAACTAGCTTCTTTCACATTATGTTTAAGTAATAAGGCTTGGGCACCCTGATAGCTCAGCTGGTAGAGCAGGGGCCTATATGTAGAGGTTTGCTTCTCGACTCAGGGGGCCAGTGTTCGACTTTGCTGCATGTCATTCCCCTTTCACTTCTTCAACTGTCCTGTCATTTAAGGCCTGAAATGCCCAAATCATAATCTTTCAAAAAAAACTAATAAGACTTGAACCGTACAGACTACTCATAATTTCTATGAAAAAGGCCTATCCAGTATTTCTTCTCATTTTAAATACCTATATTTTAAGGCTTTTCGTCCAGTCTGCGGTGTGGCGAGACATTATTTAGACCTATGCGTTCAGCAATAAAATAAATTACAATTTAACAATGAAAATCCAAATTTTAATAATTTTCAGTGTCTGGTCAACATCTTCAGAGGGGGTAAGGGATCCATTGGGGGAATGTGGACGTAGGACCTCAGTCCTGGCTATGGATCTGCAATGCATCTAATGTCACAGCTGTCCCAAATTCATACTAATTTTAAGCAGGTTTTCAGTTTTTAGTGTGTTTACTTACTAAAATAAAACTTGATTTGAGTGTGCTGTTGGACACTATTGTTCACAATTGTTGAATCTTGTATAGTTACTGGAAAACAGTATGCTATAAGATGAGTATACTATATAGTTTTCATGTTGTATGGAATTTGGACACATAAGTACAGTTCACTTTTAAAAGAAAATGCCATACAATTTGAAGTGCACACTTTACTTGAATCATATGAGACTTGGTGACAGAAAATTACATACTTTTTTTCTATAAATCCACTCAACAGTTGTTGGGCATTTTGTTTTGTTAGAAATACTCATGTATTGAACATTTTATCAAAAAATCTCATAGCATAGGCAACAAGACATACTGAAAAATGTACTCTGTATAAAATGTATTAAAGAACTAGGTCCCCTGCATGTCCATATTCTGTTAAGCTTCTCATGCCCAAAAACAGGCCAAGTTTTTTCCTGACAAACTGCTACTCTGCGTCATTCAAGTGTGAATAAAAGGCACTGCTTGTTTACATCCTAAAACTTCGGCATGTGCCCCCAGTCTCTCCTTCACATCACTCCCTGATTGAGGAGTTCTGACCAAAGAGGCCACGATACAGTTCACTGCGTGCATCGTCACTCACTGAGCTGTGGTCAATAGGAGCCATAAAATTGACCAGCTTACTGTGGATGTGGAATCTGACTTTACGGCCCTTGCTGGCTTTGGTATCTACCTTCTTCTTAATCTTGCTGCGCAATTTCTGGATGGCCAGCCACTGCCTGCCCATAGCCACCTGATCATTGGGGTCAGCTGCACTCGTCTTGCGTTCAATCAGCTCTCTTAGAAGCTGGTGGTAGAAATCATCATCATCAAATATATCTTCATCCAGATCCTTTAGATGTGTGTTTGCTTTCAGCTGTTCCACTTCCTCTCCCTCTGTGGATACAGTTTCCGAAGTGAGAACAGAGGCCTCTTTTTTTCCCAGGACTCTGTATTCTGAGCGTCGGGTCTGGGTGCGTCGCACCAGCCTTTCCTTGTCCATCATCACCTGCTCCACCTGGGTCAATATGTTTCTGTCGAACGCCCCAAAACCCTTGCTACTTTTGCCCATAGTCAGTCTGGTTTTATCATGCCACTTTTGCAATGTGGCGTTACAGTAAGGCTGGAAAGCAGCAAATCGTTTGGCCATGAAGTTTGGGTACTCTGCCATCTCTAGTTTTCGTTTAGGCGCGCCCTCCTCCTGCACATACCCGTTTTCAACTTCATTATCATCAGTGTTTATCTCCTCATCTTCACCCTGAGCGTTTGTCTTCCCTTGAGTGATGCTCCTCGTGTTTGCATTCTGATACAGCGTCTGGTCGTGAAGCTCAAGGAGGGATCTTTGAAGAGCTTTCAAAGCTTTGTGGGTGTTTTTCAGTTCGCCCGCAAGCTCGGCTCCACCTCTCCTCTTAAAGTGTGGGAAGGTCTGCGGCTGTGGAAGCTGGTTGGCAGTCATCAGAGCTTTCTGTATTTTGATTCGACCCTCAAGCAGTTGGTCCCACAGGGCTAGCTGGTTCTTCACAGCATTCCCTTTCTCAACCTCTTCGTCTACTTTCTCTTGAGAAAATGTGCGGACAGTTCCCTCATCCTCGTCGTCATCATCGTCTTCCGTCTCGTCGTCATCTTCATCGCTGCCTTCAGTCTCCTCGCCACTGTCATCTTCACTAACTCCCAGGTCATCCATGCCCTCTGTCAGTTTGTGGAAGTCCACTCCCTGAGGAAAGGACAGTTGAGCACTTAGTTGTGCATCCCTGCCCACCACCTCCTCCTCCTCATTTTCTTCATCATCAGCTTCTTCATCCCCTAAAGAATCCTCTTCTTCATCTTGCTCTTCTATGCTGCCTTCCTCCTCACCAGATTCATCAACATCCATCAGCAGCTGTTTACGAGAGACTGTCTTCCCCACATACCGTCTGTCCGTTTCTGAGAGCAGAGATGAATTGTGCTTCCGCAGTGCACTTAGGCCCCCATCTTCATCGTCGTCCTCGTTGAATCTTTCTATCACTTTGGCTTTAGTCGCCTCGTCATCTTCATCCTCGGGATCAGCAAATTTAGGCAAAGGATTCAACAAATCCTCTAGCTCCTGAGAAAATGAGCCTGCCATTGGTAAACGTTGGTAAAAACCACACGTGTAGTCGACTGATCCTAGGAGCGGAAAGTGATGACGCTACTAATATGCGACGACCGTTAAAGTCACAAATTGTCAAACCTGAGTAGCGTCTTTCAGGCCGAACTTTTTTCAAACAGTGTGTAAAGTCCTTATTTTCATCTATCCACAATAAAATCCTGGGCAGAAGTAAGGTTGAACTGAAGTCAAATCAGACCAAAAACATAAAGGTTAAACAGAAATCTAAGTTGAAAAGGTCAAAATAAATATATTCACAAATGTATTAAGTTTTATATATTGACACTGAAGAAATCTCGCTTTGTGAATGTGAAGTTCGCCCATGAATCACAGTGTTTGTGTATGGAATTATGGATTTGAGTATTGTTAGACCACAGCCTACTCTAAATTCAATAATAAAAGCCTACTTTGTGTATATTCTGTATGTACATTTAACTCAGCTTAATATGGCAATTTGAGAATGATGAGTATGAGTATATAATGTAATATAATGTTAATTCATTAATTTCAGGGATAATAAATCCTCGTCCATAGCATAGTCATGCTAATATACATTTGTACAATACTCTTTAATGCAACCATGTTAAATATGGTCCTAAGTGTGTAGTAAGAACTTCCTGAAAGACAAATCTCAGGGGCACAATTGTCTTAAAAACCGGGTGACCCTTTACGCATGCGTACATTGTTGGCGAGACACTTCACTAGCTTTTCTTGCTAGCTGAGTTCTGTTTCAGACTTTACCAGAAGGAGTACTTTTTGGAGAGTAAAGATGTCAACGAGTGATTTCTATTTGAGGTATTATGTTGGACACAAGGGAAAGTTTGGACACGAGTTCCTGGAATTTGAATTCAGACCTGACGGTAAGTTCAGTTTGGCGGTAATACAAATGTTTTAGCTCTGCATCTAGCTAAGCTAACTTCGCTAGCCACCCGGTGATGACTAGCTAGGCCGCAGCAGATTTAAAACGAGTTGCAAGCGCCAAAATATCTCTTTGGTTTCCACTGTAATAATTAGAGTTGATGTCTAGACTGGATTCATACTGCAAACATATTAGTTATAAATGCAGTTATGTTAAAGTAATTTACCCTGAGCGTTAAGCGCCATGTGGCCTGTAGGGTAACGTTAACAAACGCATGGTTTTGAGTTTCCTCTGTTGTTTTGCAGGTAAACTGAGGTACGCAAACAACAGCAACTACAAGAATGACGTCATGATCAGGAAAGAGGTAAGCCATAATTATAAACACGTTGCTGTTGGAGTAACTGAATAATTTGAAGTCCATGATTTTATTTTTTCGTTGTCTTTCATTGACATTATAAATGGCATGGCACTGTCTCCGCACCAGTCTCGTATAGCAGATATATATTTGCGAAGCACTTTTCTGTTCACTGGTAACATAATGTCTCAAACTAAATTGAGATGTTGTTTCAAAGTGCTTTCATTCAGCATGTATGTAACAAGTGATGGGTGTTGTGCTCATTTATTAAGGGGCTTTATGATGATGACCACCCAAGCAGAGGGAAGGTTTCTCGGTTAAAACACAGTACAGAACATTATTATTTTAAGATAGTCAACATCTAAATATGTATGTATTCTTACATTATGTCATAAATGTATGGCTCAACTTCACACATAATCAAAGTGTAAACCAGTCCATGTTTGTTCTGTGTACCAACCCAGGCATATGTACACAAAAGTGTGATGGAGGAGCTGAAGAGAATCATTGATGACAGTGAGATCACCAAGGAAGATGATGCTCTGTGGCCGCCTCCTGACAGAGTTGGCAGACAGGTTTGTTACTCAATTCACCATCAGATTGGTTTTCTCCAGTTCAGTTCTGATTTACTACAGTACTAGCTTAGTAAATCAACTAGGCATTGAATAATTTGACCAGACGTTTTTGAATCCTTAAAAATAAATTGCCTTTTTATGTCCCATTTTTTACAGGAATTGGAGATTGTCATTGGAGATGAGCATATTTCATTCACAACCTCCAAAATTGGCTCTTTGATTGATGTCAACCAGTCAAAGTAAGCACTTTATTCAGGAGTTGGTAAAGTAAGCACTAGGGGTGTGATTCTTCACTGGTCTCTCACAATTCAATAACTAATATCTAGTCAAAAAATTTGATTCAATATTGCGATGAGTCACCTCCTCTATTACTTATTGCTACACTTGGTTTTCATCAACAAATTAAAGAAGTCCGATATTAATGAACTCCCCTTATTTTTATTTGTTATCTGCTCTTAAAAAAAGACACTTCCTGACAAAAGACAAAAAAGCAGACAAGAAATTCAGCAAGTAAAATCAATAGGCAATAATTGATTATGGCCTATCAATGCAGAAACGTCCGCATAGCGATGCAATGATTGATTTCTGCACCCTAGCGTAGTATACTTGCCATTTTTTGCAGATGTGGCTACCGGTAGCTCCCATGGACTTTGCTCCAGTTAGATATACGTGCTTGTCTTTACTGGAGCACGTGCAGCATGTCTCATGTCTCGGCTCGTCATTATATTATGTTGCAGCGAGCAGTGTCTGCGGGTGTTTTGAAAAGTAACCAGTTGCATCGGCGTTATCTGCATTGCAATCCCTGTTAATTGAACAAGTAGCAAAGCATGTTACAGAGGCAACGTCTCTCTGCCGTCTCCTTCCTGTACAGGTAAAACTGCCTACACATTATTTGTGGTGAATTATCACTGTGAACCAACAGAAATAGCAGTTACCCTGTGGGCACAAATCATTAAGGCATTATTTATTTGCAGTGTTTTCCTGAAAAGAAACTGAGTTGTAAAGAGGACTATACATATGGAGGAGTGTGAATTATTAACACTCCTCCCACGGTGACTTAGTGTTACCCAAAGTCACTCTGGTAGCGGACTGGAGTGAATTCTCCTAAGGTCTGTCTGAATTTAGAGGGATATTTGTTGTACAATGACAAATGAACCTTGAACCGAATTATAATTATTATTATCATTAGTAGTAATTATTAAATTGTTTTAAGCAAATAATCAGACCTAGTATAGGCTACTAGATTACTAAATAATGAAATCTCCTTGCTTGTAAATGTCTCCTTGTATTCCTTTTTTGAAAAGAAAACATTTGATACATTTTCATTGCACTCCTAAATTTTTCTACTTGGAGCACATGTGCTCGTTGGGGGAAAAACGGTTAGCATTGAGCCCTGCCTAGTAGTGAGTGTATATTTGTCAATAACAAAAGGGTTTAACTTCTTAAATTGCTTTGTTTCAGGGACCCTGAAGGTCTTCGTGTGTTCTACTACCTGGTGCAAGATCTGAAATGCCTGGTCTTCAGTCTCATCGGCCTACACTTCAAGATCAAGCCTATCTAAATGTGGAATTTGATTGTTTTAATTGGTTTAGCTGTTTCTGTTGTAGTACCGCATTTGTAAATTTGCTTTTGGTGGAACTGTTTATTTTAAATAAAAGGGTCAGAAAAATGTATTGCTTGTCTAGCTACTTGTAAAATTTCACTACTGGTGTCCATTGCTAGTATGAACAATCTTTAACAGTTTCAATAAGAATTGTCCATGTTCTATTACATTGTGTATTGAAATATCATTTTTAGTAAAATAGCTATTTTAAATTGGAAAATGTTCTTGCAATATATATATATATGGAAAAGAAATTGAGCAAATGTAACAGTTTTAATTTAAAAATATATTCAAACACAAAGCAAACATTGAAGATAATTAGAATTAGTTACAGTGACTAACTGCAATTGTGATGTTAATCAGATTTTGGTTAGGCACAGTAATACTCATTTACACTAATCTGTATTACAGAGAAAATCTACATCTGACACGTGCAGTCAATATGTCCAGCACTCTGAATCTTTTCACCTGTCGAGTATTTTGCCACCCTTTAACAAAGTACTACAGTACACTGACTTAAGATGGAATCAGCATTTCTAATCCAATATACTTTGTTTATTTAGGCACTATTACATGGTCTGCTGTCTGTGTAGGCTCAAAACTGTCCAGTCGAGGATGGACACTAGAAATATCACATCAATTTCTATGAATTAACAAAATCACCAGTTTTTCACTACAGTAATATCCAAACCCATTCTACATTTAAAGTTCCCAGAGAAGTTATTCAGCAATTTAGAAACTCAGAATGATGGCTGAACACTTGTTTCTTAGCCGAGTTTCTTTCCTTCCAAGACAGTAAAAATGTCCTCTAAGGACTTGTAGACACATTGCAGGAATTCGTGGACGTTGCGAGCCGGGTAACTGGAAACATTGCAGCCAATCCAGTCATCATGGACACCGTAGCCAATGCCAAACCCATCAGGGACTACTGGGGCAAAGCCACCAAGGTTCACAGCTGGACTGGTAAGGGTGCTGGTGGAGAGGATGTTGTGGTTGATTGCAGCATAAGCTGGGTCGGTGTACAGGCTATGTAGAGCCTGGTTCTTTGAACGGGCCAGGTATCTCAGGGCAAACAGGTGACGGTCAAAACCTTGGCCTGTTGAGAGCAATAAAAGAAGTAATTAGTACAGCAGATCAAAAGGTGTTGGTGTGTGTGTTTTGGGACCAGCTTTGTCTGAAATTGCCCATTTAGCCTTTAATCTATTATTTCTGTCTTGTGCACAACAGGTGAAACCCAGTCGTTATCTCAGTAGATATACATTCTTTAAAGTTAATAAATTACCTAAGCCCTTTATAAAATGACCAACAGGAAAGGTTAAGTGTAGGGCTGCACAATACATTTTCAAATTTAAATTGTGATTCCAAAGAATGCAATTAATCAAATGTGAATATTTCGATTGTTTACAGAAATGTTCTATTTTCAGTGGATTTTTCATTTATTTTGTATTACTTTAACATGATCATATAAGGTGCAATATGTATATGCTGCCAACTAAACTGAGGCATATCAGAAATTTCAGTTTACAGGAAAGATTTAAGATACAGCATGTTTTTTATTATTATAACTTTCGCTTTTGTGAAAGATATTGTGCTTGACTGTTCAATATTCCATGCTTATTAAAAGAAAAAGAAAACATTGCGAGCAATTCATATCAATGTTCTAATCCTTGCATGAAAATATAGAGCAGTTTTAATGGTGTTTCATGTTATAATGCTCCATGACATGTTTCATCTGTTACACAGTGGATATTTAACTTTAGCTATACTTAAGTTTTTAAACTACAAAACAAATTGTAATAGCATATATCTTACAGAAAAATTGCACTTATATTTTTTACCCCATATCGTTTAGCCCTAATTAAGTGGAATGACTACAAGTGAAAAAGATCATTCAGGGCACGTTTTCAGAAACAGACTCCAAAACACTCCAGGACAGTAGCCTATTTGAATATTTCACAAATTGCAAACATTGTTGAAAATCATGTTGAAAATGTCCTATACACACCCATAGCTGCTTCTTTGGTGAGCTGTCCATGATATTTAGAGCATTCACTCAGCATAGCCTGTAGTTCCTCCACACTGTGTTGGTCTGGTTGGCAAACAAAGGCACGTGAACATCGTTCCGTGTGTATGGTGGCTGGCCGGATGGTCTCTGTGCGCCCATGCTTGAACGCCGCAGTGCTACAGGACTCATATGTGGCAACTGTCTGCCCATACTGCCTCAGAAAACCCATTTGAAAAGCCAGTTGGGCTATAGCATCTGGACTCAACTTACTCTTCTTTAACTTGTCCTTGCCACCTTTTTTGAACTCCATGGCATCGATGGTGAGTTTGGATACAGCCGAGTCAAATTTCTCCTTGGCTTTTTTGATACCATTCTCCAGATCGCGGTCCAGGTTGAACTGCAGTCTGCGCACAGCAGAGGCTGAATCCACAGCGGCAGCAGCAGAGCCCGGGTGTACCAGTGGCTGCTCTGTTGTGTCTTTGAAGATCTCATTTTGAAAGCGAAGCACTGCTACGCCATCGCCCCAGGAGTGCTCAAAATTGATGGCTGCCTGTCCATCTTTGGTCAGAATGATGCTGAAGGACTTGTCGTACCACCGATTGCAGCCGTCGCCATGCAGCATATTATGGGAGATTTGAATATGGTCCCTCATGCTTTCATCATCTAGACTGAGACAGAAAAGGGCGCTGTCAACAATCCATAAATCTTCGACATTTCCAGCAGCTGTCAGCTTCTCCCTCAACTTGGCCCACACATCCCTGTTTTCACTGGTCAGGACTCCGAGAGGAAAGGCCGGCGCTGGCGTCGGGTCAGACAAAATGTAATTCAAGTGGGACTGGATCTCTGCAGGCTTCACCAAATTCCCATCCCTGTCTACAACATCAAACACATACATGTTGCCTTTCCTCATAACAAGGAGATGTCGTGCTTTCTCATCAGTAAATAACATGTCTCTACCACTCTTGGGAATCCGAGTTGAGTTGAAGAGACGAAAGTACTGAGACATGTCCAGGGGGTAAGCATTCACCATGTAAGCTCCATACCAAGACAGTGAAGATGGGACCCAGCGGATAAACCTTTTAAAGCTGTCTGTGTCACTCTTTGCCGGGTTGAGGTGGAAAACTTCTGGCTCCAGTAATTCGGCTCGCAGTGTTTTCATGAAGCGCACTGCAGAACAAACCATATTTGTCGCACGCACAAGCTGGTCATTGTACTCTGTCTTAGGGTCAGGATTAAAGGACATGAAGGGGTTGAAGTTAAGCACCACAGATTCGCGAGCAGAAAGATACATGTCAAACCATGGGCCTGAAAGAGAATATGTTTTGGACCAGATTAATTATTGACTGTATTTTAAATACTCAAATTGAAAGTAGTTATTGTCAGAATGGCACATTTACCTGAGATGTAGCTTGTGTGCATATTTTCTTTGTCCTGAGCTACCAGTTCCTCATGCAGCTGCTTCCCCACACCATTCTGGAAATCTTTTGCAAGTTTCTCTGTTGTTCTAAAATACACAATTAAGATTACAGCAGGTAGATTCAAGTAGTTCGTATTGGTGAGTAATATTTAAAATTAAAAAAGGTGGATTTTCTTTCTTTACACTTACCTGAACTGGTCAACATCCAGCAGAGGCCTCTGAGCAGCTAAATACCTTTTGACAGTATCCTCCAACTTTGGTATGGGTAACCTGAACAATTGTTAAAACGAGCGATCAAAGGGAAAATGTAGCCTCAACAGTCCAACAAATGTTATGTCAGTAGATGGCCCCCAAGTGGTCATCGACCTAAAATCAAGTGTGCACTTTCACCTACATTCATCTACAAGCTTAATGGGTCACCTTCTTTAACTTCGAACACCTTACAGCCACCAGCCTTCTCCAAGGTAGTTTAGATTCTTGTCAGACCAGTTATGTCGAATGAAAGCAATATTCTAGGGTAAAGTAAATAGTAAATAATTCATTTAGCTCCTTACCTGGGTAAACTCTTCTGGTAATGCATCGATGGTACAACACTTTGGTGCAAATACTCGGTTGAAGACGCTTTTTTGCTGCTGTAGTTTCGCTTACTGATTCCCAGAGTAGAATTTACATGAATTAACGTTACGCTTCCGGATTTCCTCAGATTTTTAAAGCTTTGCATTGAAAGCAGACTGGCCATGGTGCTAACAAGCGAACTGAATACCTACTGGGGTTATTGAAATAAAACACACGCTAATGGACAAAACCAAAACCTAAAGAGCCATCCGTTTAACAGCTGTCACACTACGGTAACTAACGTTGACCAACATTAGCCAACATTAGCAACTAGCACTCTTCTTCTTCTTCTTTGGTTCCGGCAATGTAAATGTAGTTAAGCGAGCTACTGCCATCAATCGGTCAAAGTCTGAAGAGAGTCTTCATACATTATTATGCGGCAGGAGCTGGGGGACGTTCAGCCACAGATAACTCACTCCTGGGACGCTGATGCCTCCTTCTGGTCAAACCAATGGGGGGGGAGATTATATTCAGTCATGGTTCCAATCGATCTGGCGTTGTAGCCATCTGCTTCAATAAATGCCCAGGGAAAGTAATCACCTTTAAAGCTAATGGATTTTGGGTACTGCTGCTGTTCTGTAAAATATTGAAGGGATTTTTAATATTTTTATGAACATTTGTGGCTTTAATGGTTGTAATCCGAACAAAATGCTGTTATCAGAAGTTACGGATGCAGTCACTGAATATAAGGAAATGTATCACACCACACTTATTTGATTGGTGGAGATTGAAATCTGACATCTGATGAATGGCAGTATAAATATCCTTCTAAATACAATACACACAACTGGAATACTATTCTATGGGATGTCCTAAATTCAAACAGCTTAATGGACATTTGGAGGGATAGGAACCCAGAGGTCATTCAATTCTCATGGGTCAAACCCAATGGTAGTGAATCCAGAATAGGTTTATGGTTAGCAATCCCTGGAATTTCTAGCAATGTCTCAAATATGCTGATTAGTAGTACACCTTTAACTGATCACTGTGTGATAAATTAAATCCCCCAAAATAAAAACGATTATTGGAAATTTAATGCAGACCTTCTAAAAGATGAGAAATATAATAAAATTATCTGAAATTTGATAAAGAAAATTTAAAAAAATGATATGCATGTATGCAATTATAGTAGTAGATGGGCTACTTCTAGTTTAAGTTTAAGTGAGTTTTTGATAGAATACAGTAAATCCAAGCATAGCCAACAAAAGCAATATGCGATCCAATTGGTACAGGACATTAATAGATACTGTGATAGAACGCTTACCTAATGTCCAATACTGATAAAAGCACATTCATTAACCTCCAAGAAAAACTAAATCACTAAGCTCAAGGGGCTTATGTAAGGTCTCGGAGAGAAAGATAATTAATTCATTAATAATTAGTGATGCAGAAATGATGAAGAAATTTATACATTTTACTTCAAACGTTATGGCTCTGAATATTCAAGATAGGATTCAGATATTTTCCATGGTTTGAGGCCGTATATCCTCAAGATAGACTTAGCCTTTAAAGAAATATGTGACTCTGAGACAGAATGGCAGAATTAGATGAAGCAATTAAGAGAATAGCAGTAGGGAAAGAACCAGGACAAGATGGCCTGAAATCCAATTTTTACAAATTTTTTTGGGTTAACCTGAAAGAATTTTTATTGGAGGCTATGAAGGACATTTTGAGTAATAAGACACTTACACCTACAATGAAACAGGGACTTCTAACTCCCAATCCCAAACAAGGCAAAGACAAAAGATATATCAATAATCTTTGCCCTATCACCTTATTGAACACTCACTATAAGCTGTTTTTGCATGTGTCTGGCTGATGTTATAAGTGAGTCATATTTTACATCTGGGGCTCATCTGTCCCTGGTCTGTGTTTTATATTTAGGCTATCAAACAATGTTTGTTTTCTGTTATAATAAATGCATTATCAAGAATAGACAGGAACCACTGAAGTTATATTAAAATTAGGTTTACTTGAAAGTTGAATCAATTTACAGTACTCACAGCATCAGTACAGCTCTTGTAATACAACGTAGAATTAGATAAATCTCTAAAGTCACAATAAAGCGCCAATGTTGTCAGTTTTTCCCAGCGTCACACTGTGCTCCAGAGAAGGACAAGACAGTGGCTCCCAGATACCAGATGGTGACAGCAGTAACAGTGTTTTGTCTTGTTGTAATGCAAACAGTTTTAATACTGATCAGATCGGGGGCTTTGTCAGACACGCAATTCTTCCTCACTGCTCCTGTAAGACGTACAAAAAGCACACAAAGCAAAGAAACAAAGGGTTAAAGTTAGATTCAATATTCAAAGATTATTTATTAGCTTACATTACATTAAAATGCTTACAAAAAATAGCCTAAATAATAATAAATGTGACTGAAGTGGTGTGGAGTGAGTAGGCTAGTGCATGAGTTAATGAATGAGAGAGTGGTGATTAAGTAAACACTGAGTGAAAGGCATCTATAGCCTAATACTTACGAGCCATAATGGTTGAAGACTATGTGTAGCCTATAATACAGTGAGACTTTGGATATGGTAGCCTACTGACATCCAAACTAGTTAATGTATTTGGACGTGGGAAAAAATTTGTTGCTGTTGTAAGGCGCTAGCAGTGGCTAGCAGTGGTCACCGCAGTATAGCCCTAGCACATAATTGCACGCTACATGTTCATGAGTGTGGTTAGTGCCTAGGAGTGCTTAGAATACAACTAATGCAGTAATAGGTTCATGGTGTTTGAGTTGTAGACTAGGCCTACATGTGGATAATACACTTCAGATGTCCGAACTACTGTATTTGATTGTGGGATTGTGATTTCCCTAGAAAAGGGTAAACTACGTTACCTAGAGTGCAAAATTCAGAAACATTAATAAAGGACTTATTTACAATTGTGCCTATGTGTTCCGTTAGTTGTAACGCGTCCAGTCTGCGCAGCTTCTGCGGATCCGGCTCATATGTGCCCACACCCGCCTAACTGACTCAATTCAGAAAGGGGGCGTGGTTAAAGTATAGGGGGTGGCTTAGTATCACATGTAGACCACACATAAGTTTCATGTAAATCAGATGAGGTTTGTCATGTAAGCGTGATTTCCGGTTGCCAGCGGGGGGGTGCTATGACCAAAAGTCAATTTTGGCCTATAAATGTTGTCAAGCCTGGACCCTTGTCAATCGTGTGAAATTTCGGACATTGGACAATGTACAAATTACAACAACTTCATTGTTCATCAATAAAGGCTCAAAATGTCCACCACGCTCACATCATTGGACAAAAAGTTTTGCTTTTAATAACTTTTCATCATTAAGGTCTTTAGATGACACAGGCCTACTTGTTGCCACTAGGGGGGCTATGACTTTGAATAAATGTTGGTCTTTAGACCAACATACAGGGGCGGCTGTGGCTCAGTGGTAGAGTGGTTGCCTGCCAATCGGAAGGTTGGTGGTTCGATCCCTGCCCCTGCAGTCATTGTCGAAGTGTCCTTGGGCAAGACACTGAACCCCGAGTTGCCCCGGTGCTGCGCATCAGAGTGTGAATGTGTATGAATGTTTATCTGATGAGCAGGTGGCACCTTGTACGGCAGCCCCGCCACAGTGTGTGAATGGTGAATGTTTCCTGTAGATGTAAAAGCGCTTTGAGCAGTTTGTTAAGACTGGAAAAGCGCTATTAAATACAGCACATTTCATTTTATTAGGGATGAGCGAGTACAGCATTATCTGTATCTGTATCTGTTTACCACCTGAATTTCTGTATCCGAATCCGTACTCGACTGGGCGGGCCTAAACCGAAGTGGTCAGATTTAACCCGGAAGTGGGTCAGGTTCTCTTGAAATGTGCGGGGCTTTAACTCATATTAATCAATATGAGTTGATCAAAAATTGTTATATTTATTGCTGATTTGAAAACTATTTACATGAATCGTACCAGTAGATGTCTGGTGAACGTGGGGTTTGGGTCCTTACATAGTAACCATAGATTCTGGTGAACGTGGGGTTTGTAGTCCTTACATAGTAACCAGTAGATTTCTGGTGAACGTGGGGTTTGTAGTCCTTACATAGTAACCATAATTTCTGGTGAACGTGGGGTTTGTATTCCTTACATAGTAACCAGTAGATTTCTGGTGAACGTGGGGTTTGTAGTCCTTACTAGTACCAGTAGATTCTGGGAACGTGGGTTTGTAGTCCTTACATAGTAACCAGTAGATTTCTGGTGAACTGGGTTTCAGACAGCTGCTTGGTTAAATGCACTCCCGTTGCGTCTCTGCCATCGGAGATTTTTTTACTGTCAGCTGCCCCCCCCCCCTTTCTCTCTGTGTCCTCTTCTTACTCACACACACACACACACACACACACACACACAAACCACACATTATCTTGTGTGGAAATAAAAGAAATAAAAAATAAAAAGAACCAAAACCAAAAAAATCACATGATCATAAAAAAATAAAGTTAAAAAAAAAAGTTATATTGAGTATGAAAACTCTTGTTCATTACATTTTACTTCATATTGCAACCGCATGTGTTGTATTCATTGTGCAAAACATTCTGTATAGTTTGGTTTGTTACCATGACAACACCATTGATCGGAAGCTCAATGCTGTCATGTAAAAGTTTTTTTCAAATCAGCATAATATAACAATTTTTGATCAACATATTGATTAATATAGTTAAGCCCCCACATTTCAAAGCCCTGACCCACTTCCGGGTTAAATCTGACCACTTCCGGTTTAGGCCCCGCCAGTCCGGTACGGATCCGATACAGATAATTCATGTGGTAAACAGTACAGATACAGATAATGCTTTACTCGCTCATCCCTATATAAATGTAAATGTGCTTTATTTATATAGCGCTTTTCCAGTCTTAACAACTGCTCAAAGCGCTTTTCATCTACAGGAACATTCACCATTCACACACTGTGGCCGGCTGCCGTACAGGGTGCCACCTGCTCATCAGATAAACATCATACAATTCACACTCTGATGCGCAGCACCGGGCAACTCGGGGTTCAGTGTCTTGCCCAAACACTTCGACAATGACTGCAGGGCAGGAATCGAACCAACCTTCCGATTGGCAGGCAACCACTCTACCACTGACCCACAGCCGCCCCTGTATGTTGGTCTAAAGACCAACATTTATTCAAAGTCATAGCCCCCCTAGGCAACAAGTGCCTGTGTCATCTAAAGACCTTAATGATGAAAAGTTATTAAAAGCAAAACTTTTTGTCCAATGATGTGAGCGTGGTGGACATTTTGAGCCTTTATTGATGAACAATGAAGTTGTTTGTATTTGTACATTGTCCAATGTCCGAAATTTCACACGATTGACAAGGGTCCAGGCTTGACAACATTTAGGCCAAATTGACTTTTGGTCATAGCACCCCCCCCTGGCAACCGGAAATCACGCTTACATGACAAACCTCATCTGATTTACATGAAACTTGTGTGGTCTCATGTGATACTAAGCCACCCCCTATCTTTAACCACCGCCCCCTTTCTGAATTGATCAGTTAGGCGGGTGTGGGCACAAGCCGGATCCGCAGAAGCTGCGCAGACTGGACGCGTTACAACTAACGGAAACATAGGCACAATTGTAAAAAGTCCTTTATTAAGTTTCTGAATTTTGCACTCTAGGTAACGTAGTTTACCCTTTTCTAGGGAAATCACAATCCCACAATCAAATACAGTAGTTCGGACATCTGAAGTGTATTATCCACATGTGGCCTAGTCTACAACTCAAACACCATGAACCTATTACTGCATTAGTTGTATTCTAAGCACTCCAGGCACTAACCACACTCATAACATGTAGCGTGCAATTATGTGCTGCTTACTGCGGTGACCACTGCTAGCCACGCAGCGCCTTACAACAGCAACAAATTTTTCCCACGTCCAAATACATTAACTAGTTTGGATGTCAGTAGGCTACCATATCCAAGTCTCACTGTATTATATGCTACACATAGTCTTCAACCATTATGCTCGTAAGATTAGGCTATAGATGCCTTTCACTCAGTTTTACTTAATCACCACTCTCTCATCATTAACTCATCACTAGCCTACTCACTCCACACCACTTCAGTCACATTTATTATTATTTAGGCTATTTTTTGTAAGCATTTATGTAATGTAAGCTAATAAATAATCTTTGAATATTGAATCAACTTTAACCCTTTGTTTCTTTGCTTGTGTGCTTTTTGTACGTCTTACAGGAGCGTGAGGAGAATTGCGTGTCTGACAAAGCCCCGATCTGATCAGTATTAAAACTGTTTGCATTACAACAAGACAAACACTGTTACTGCTGTCACCATCTGGATCTGGGAGCCACTGTCTTCTTCTCTGGACACAGTGACGCTGGGAAAAACTGACAACATTGGCGCTTTATTGTGACTTTAGAGATTTATCTAATTCTACGTTGTATACAAGAGCTGTACTGATGCTGTGAGTACTGAATTGATTCAACTTTCAAGTAAACCTAATTTTAATATAACTTCAGTGGTTCCTGTCTATCTGATAATGCATTTATATAACAAAACAAACATTGTTTGATAGCCTAAATATAAAACACAGACCAGGGACAGATGAGCCCCAGATGTAAAATATGACTCACTTATAACATCAGCCACAACATGCAAAAACAGCTTATAGTGAGTGTTCAATAAGGTGATAGGCAAAGATTATTGATATATCTTTTGTCTTTGCCTTGTTTGGATTGGGAGTTAGAAGTCCCTGTTCATTGTAGGTGTAAGTGCTTATTACTCAAAATGTCCTTCATAGCCTCCAATAAAAAATTCTTTCAGGTTAACCCAAAAAATTTGTAAAAATTGGATTTCAGCCATCTTGTCCGGTTCTTTCCCTACTGCTATTCTCTTAATTGCTTATCTAATTCTGCCATTCGTCTCGAGTCACATATTTCTTAAAGGCTAAGTCTATCTTGAGGATATACGGCCTCAACCATGAAAATATCTGAATCCTATCTTGATATCAGAGCCATAACGTTTGAAGTAAAATGTAAAATTTCTTCATCATTTCTGCATCACTAATTATATGAATTAATTATCTTTCTCTCCGAACCTACATAACCCCTTGAGCTTAGTGATTTAGTTTTTCTTGGAGGTTATGAATGTGCTTTTTCAGTATGGACATTAGGTAAGCGTTCTATCACAGTATCTATTAATGTCCGTACCAATTGGATCGCATATCTTTTGTTGGCTATGCTTGGATTTACTGATTCTATCAAAAACTCACTTAAACTTAACTAGAAGTAGCCCATCTACTACTATATTGCATACATGCATATCATTTTTTTAAATTTTCTTTATCAAATTTCAGATAATTTTATTAATTTCTCATCTTTTAGAAGGTCTGCATTAAATTTCCAATAATCGTTTTTATTTTGGGGATTTAATTTACCACACAGTGATCAGTTAAAGGTGTACTACTAATCAGCATATTTGAGACATTGCTAGAAATTCCAGGGATTGCTAACCATAAACCTATTCTGGATTCACTACCATTGGGTTTGACCCATGAGAATTGAATGACCTCTGGTTCCTATCCCTCCAAATGTCCATTAAGCTGTTTGAATTTAGGACATCCATAGAATAGTATTCCAGTTGTGTGATTGTTTTAGAAGGATATTTATACTGCCATTCACAGATGTCAGATTCAATCTCCCACCAATCAAATAAGTGTGTGTGATACATTTCCTTATATTCAGTGACTGCATCCGTAACTTCTGATAACCGCATTTTGTTCGGATTACAACCATTAAAGCCACAAATGTTCATAAAAATATTAAAATCCCTTCATATTTTACAGAACAGCAGCAGTACCCAAAATCCATTAGCTTTAAAGGTGATTACTTTCCTGGGCATTTATTGAGAAGATGGCTACAACGCCAGATCGATTGGAACCATGACTGAATATAATCTCCCCCCCCATTGGTTTGACCAGAAGGAGGCATCAGCGTCCCAGGAGTAGTTATCTGTGGCTGAACGTCCCCCACTCCTGCCGCATAATAATGTATGAAGACTCTCTTCAGACTTTGACCGATTGATGCAGTAGCTCGCTTAACTACATTTACATTGCCGGAACCAAAGAAGAAGAAGAAGAGGGCTATTGCTAATGTTGGCTAATGTTGGTCAACGTTAGTTACCGTAGTGTGACACTGTTACGGATGTCTTTGGTTTTGGTTTTGTCCATTAGCGTGTGTTTTATTTCAATAACCCCAGTAGGTATTCAGTTCGCTTGCACCATGGCCAGTCTGCTTTCAATGCAAAGCTTTAAAAATCTGAGGAAATCCGGAAGCGTAACGTTAATTCTGTAAATTTCTACTCTGGAATCAGTAAGCGAAACTACAGCAGCAAAAAAGCGTCTTCAACCGAGTATTTGCACCAAAGTGTTGTACCATCGATGCATTACCAGAAGAGTTCCCCAGGTAAGGAGCTAATGAATTATTTACTATTTACTTTACCTAGAATATTGCTTTCATTCGACATACTGGTCTGACAAGAATCTAAACTACCTTAGAAGGCTGGTGCTGTAAGGTGTTCGAAGTTAAAGAGGTGACCCATTAAGCTTGTAGATGAATGTAGTGAAGTGCACACTGATTTTAGGTCGATGACCACTTGGGGGCCATCTACTGACATAACATTTGTTGGACTGTTGAGCTACATTTTCCCTTTATCGCTCGTTTTAAACATTGTTCAGGTTACCCATACCAAAGTGTGGAGTACTGTCAAAAGGTATTTAGCTGCTCAGAGGCCCTGCTGGATGTTGACCAAGTCTCAGGTAAGTGTAAAGAAAGAAAATCCACCTTTTTTAATTTTAAATTTATCCACCAATACAACTACTTGAATCTACCTGCTTAATCTTAATTGTGTATTTTAGAACAACAGAGAAACTTGCAAAAGATTTCCAGAATGGTGTGGGGAAGCACTGCATGAGGAACTGGTAGCTCAGGACAAGAAAATTGCACACAAGCTACATCTCAGGTAAATGTGCCATTCTGACAATAACTACTTTCAATTTGAGTATTTAAAAACAGTCAATAATTAATCTGGTCCAAAACATATTCTCTTTCAGCCCAGGGTTTGACATGTATCTTTCTGCTCGCGAATCTGTGGTGCTTAACTTCAACCCCTTCATGTCCTTTAATCCTGACCCTAAGACAGAGTACATGACCAGCTTGTGCGTGCGACAAATAGGTTTGTTCTGCTTGCGCTTCATGAAACACTGCGAGCCGAATTACTGGAGCCAGAAGTTTTCCACCTCAACCCGGCAAAGATGACACAGACAGCTTTAAAAGGTTTATCCTGGGTCCCATCTTCACTGTCTTGGTATGGAGCTTACATGGTGAATGCTTACCCCCTGGACATGTCTCTAGTACTTTCGTCTCTTCAACTCAACTCGGTTCCCAAGAGTGGTAGAGACATGTTATTTACTGATGAGAAAGCACGACATCTCCTTGTTATGAGGAAGCAACATGTATGTGTTTGATGTTGTAGACAGGGATGGAATTTGGTGAAGCCTGCAGAGATCCAGTCCCACTTGAATTACATTTTGTCTGTACCCACGCCAGCGCCGGCCTTTCCTCTCGGAGTCCTGACCAGTGAAAACAGGGATGTGTGGGCAAGTTGAGGGAGAAGCTGACAGCTGCTGGAAATGTCGAAGATTTATGGATTGTTGACAGCCCCCTTTTCTGTCTCAGTCTAGATGATGAAGCATGAGGGACCATATTCAAATCTCCCATAATATGCTGCATGGCGACGGCTGCAATCGGTGGTACGACAAGTCCTTCATCACTTCTGACCAAAGATGGACAGGCAGCCATCAATTTTGAGCACTCCTGGGGCGATGGCGTAGCAGTGCTTCCTCTTTCAAAATGAGATCTTCAAAGACACAACAGAGCAGCCACTGGTACACCCGGGCTCTGCTGCTGCGCTTGGATTCACCTCTGCTGGCGCAGACTGCAGTTCAACCTGGACCGCGATCTGGAGAATGTATCAAAAAAGCCAAGGAGAAATTTGACTCGGCTGTATCCAAACTCACCATCGATGCCATGGAGTTCAAAAAGGTGGCAAGGACAAGTTAGAAGAAGTAAGTTAGTCCAGATGCTATAGCCCAACTGGCTTTCAAAATGGGTTTTCTGAGGCAGTTATGGGCAGAGACGTTGCCACATATGAGTCCTGTAGCACTGCGGCGTTCAAGCATGGGCGCACAGAGACCATCCGGCCAGCCACCATACACACGGAACGATGTTCACTGCCTTTGTTTGCCAACCAGACCAACACAGTGTGGAGGAACTACAGCTATGCTGAGTGAATGCTCTAAATATCATGGACAGCTCCCCAAAGAAGCAGCTATGGGTGTGTATAGGACATTTTCAACATGATTTTCAACATGTTTGCAATTTGTGAAATATTCAAATAGGTACTGTCCTGGAGTGTTTTGGAGTCTGTTCTGAAAACGTGCCCTGAATGATCTTTTTACTTGTAGCATTCCACTTAATTGGGCTAAACGATATGGGGTAAAAAATTAAGTGCAATTTTTCTGTAAGATATATGCTATTACAATTTGTTTTGTTTTTAAAAACTTAAGTATAGCTAAGTTAAATATCCACTGTGTAACAGATGAAACATGTCATGGAGCATTATAACATGAAACACCCTTAAAACTGCTCTATATTTTCGCAAGGATTAGAACATTGATATGAATTGCTCGCAATGTTTTCTTTTTCTTTAATAAGCATGGAATATTGACCAGTCAGCACAATATCTTTCACAAAAGCGAAAGTTATAATTAAAACATGCTGTATCTTAAATCTTTCCTGTAAACTGAAATTTCTGATATGCCTCAGTTTAGTTGGCAGCATAACTATGCACCTTATATGATCATGTTAAAGTAATACAAAATAAGTAAAAATCCACTGAAATAGAACATTTCTGTAAACAATCGAAATATCACATTTGATTAATTGCATTCTTTGGAATCACAATTTAAATTTGAAATGTATGTGCAGCCCTACACTTAACCTTTCCTGTTGGTCTTTTATAAAGGGCTTAGGTAATTTATTAACTTTAAAGAATGTATATCTACTGAGATAACGACTGGGTTTCACCTGTTGTGCACGACAGAATAATGATTAAAGGCTAAATGGCAATTTCAGACAAAGCTGGTCCCAAAACACACACAACCAACACCTTTTGATCGCTGTCTAATTACTTCTTTTATTGCTCTCAACAGGCCAAGGTTTGACCGTCACCTGTTTGCCCTGAGATACCTGGCCCTCAAAGAACCAGCTCTACATAGCCTGTACACCGACCAGCTTATGCTGCAATCAACCACAACATCCTCTCCACCAGCACCCTTACCAGTCAGCTGTGAACCTTGGTGGCTTTGCCCCAGTAGCCTGATGGTTTGGCATTGGCTACGGTGTCCATGATGACTGGATTGGCTGCAATGTTTCCAGTTACCCGCTCCGCAACGTCCACGAATTCCGCAATGTGTCTACAAGTCCTTAGAGGACATTTTTACTGTCTTGGAAGGAAGAAACTCGGCTAAGAAACACAGTGTTCAGCCATCATTCTGAGTTTCTAAATTGCTGAATAACTTCTCTGGAAACTTATAAATGTAGAATGGTTTGGATATTACGTAGTGAAAAACTGGTGATTTTGTTATATCATAGAAATTGAGTGATTTTCTAGTGTCCTCCTCGACTGGACAGTTTTGAGCCTACACGACAGCAGACCATTATATTGCCTAAATAAACAAAGTATATTGGATTAGAAATGCTGATTCCATCTTAAGTCAGTGTACTGTACTTTGTTAAAGGGTGGCAAAATACTCGACAGGTGAAAAGATTCAGAGTTGGACATATTGACTGCACGTGTCAGATGTAGATTTTCTCTGTAATACAGATTAGTGTAAATGAGTATTACTGTGCCTAACCAAAATCTGATTAACATCACATTGCAGTTGTCACGGTAACTATTCTAATTATCTTCACTGTTGCTTTGTGTTTGAATATATTTTTAATTAAAACTGTTACATTTGCTCAATTTCTTTTCCATATATTAATATATTGCAAGAACATTTTCCAATTTAAAATAGCTATTTTACTAAAAATGATATTTCAATACACATGTAATAGAACATGGACAATTCTTATTGAAACTGTTAAAGATTGTTCATACTAGCAATGGACACCAGTAGTGAAATTTTACAAGTAGCTAGACAAGCAATACATTTTCTGACCCTTTTATAAAATAAACAGTTCCCACCAAAGCAAATTTCAAATGCGGTACTACAACAGAAACAGCTAAACCAATTAAAACTCAAATTCCACATTTAGATAGGCTTGATCTTGAAGTGTAGGCCGATGAGACTGAAGACCAGGCATTCAGCTCTGCACCAGGTAGTAGAACACACAAGACCTTCAGGGTCCCTGAAACAAAGCAATTTAAGAAGTTAAACCCTTTGTTATTGACAATATCCACTCACTACTAGGCAGGGCTCAATGCTAACCGTTTTTCCCCCAACGAGCACATGTGCCCAAGTAGAAAAATTTAGGAGTGCAATAAATGTATCAAATGTTTTCTTTTCAAAAAGGAATACAAGGAGACATTTACAAGCAAGGAGATTTCTATTTGTAATCAGTAGCCTATACTGTCTGATTATTGCTTAAACAATTTAATATTACTACTAATGATAATAATAATTATATTCGGTTCAAGGTTCATTTGTCATTGTACAACAAATATCCCTCTAAATTCGACAGCCTTAGGAGAATTCACTCCAGTCCGC
>NC_045741.1:668526-668935 GCF_008692095.1 Etheostoma spectabile | reverse complement strand
CCACACAACACACAAACCACACATATATCTTGTGGGAATAAAAGAAATAAAAAAATATAAAAAGAACCAAAAACCAAAAAAATCACATTGATCATAAAAAAATAAAGTTAAAAAAAAAAAGTATATGAGTATGAAAACTCTTGTTCATTACATTTTACTTCATATTGCACCGCATGTGTTGTATTCATTGTTGCAAAACATTCTGTATAGTTGGTTTGTTACCATGACAACACCATTGATCGGAAGCTCAATGCTGGTATGTAAGGACTACAAACCGAAGTTAAAAACAAACCTGAAGCTGAAGAAACCCTAAACCCTGTGTGTGTGTGATTGATCCGAACGGGTTTGTATGAGGGGGGCGCTGTGATTATCACAGAACGCTGCGCGGCCAGTTGAGGAGTTGTATTCA
>NC_045741.1:668173-668506 GCF_008692095.1 Etheostoma spectabile | reverse complement strand
TCATATTACTCGTATAATACTTGTACTCGGCAAAAGTGCTTTATCCATACCGGATACTTGTTTCAGCCGGATACTCGGATCACCCCTAGTTGTAAGTCTTCTGGTAGCTGTGCCAAGAGAAATCTCAATAATTCCCAATCAACAGAGACGGAGAGCGTAGGTATATGTTAGGAGATAACACAGACACAGGCTAATTAATGCTAACTAACATGCTAGTAACTAAACCTAAACAGCTGATATAAATTGAAATTGTCTGCAAGCTTCTCCTGACTATACAGTGATTTGTCGACTATGACGCAAAAACGTCTGCTACGGAGCCATAACGTGAGGTAC
>NC_045741.1:667994-668163 GCF_008692095.1 Etheostoma spectabile | reverse complement strand
AGGTAATGGAGCCTTTTATACATTGTCGTGTTTCTTTAGAAATAACAACGGACAAATAGAGTCTTGGAACGCTTCAGATGTAAAGTTATTCCCTGTCAAAGTGGTGCCAAAATAAATGGCACTCAATTGGGATGCTAACTGCCGGTGATGGCTTGGTAGCATCAAAATG
>NC_045741.1:662411-667984 GCF_008692095.1 Etheostoma spectabile | reverse complement strand
AGCTACGCTTAGAGAGGAGAGGCTTTGAAATTTATTTTTATGTAAGCATTCTTTTAATTTGGATTAGCTGCAAGTAATAATATTTACTGTGTTTTTATCTTATTTTACTGCATGCTTTATTTTTTATTTATATTTTTTATTTTGTGTTTTTAAAATGTTGTTTTTACTTCCGCCTTGGGACATGTGGCCTAATCAGTTTAAGGGTTTGTACCTGGGGACCAAAGAGGGGAATTTGTTTTTTTTTATAAAAGGGGCACCACGGAACATACAAGGAACACAGAACCTTGTTGGTGCAAGTACGGAGTGGACTAGAGAACTTGGTTGGCGCAGAACAGAGTGGACAGACTGAATTTTGTTGGCGCAAAGCGGTAAGAGAGGACTTGGGCGCAACAACAGAATGGAGCAGACAGGCAGAGACGGACGTCCCTGCTCTGGAGGAGACCTGAGAACGTACCGAGAAAAAAAAAAACCAAACACCGGCCGCAAGCGGCTACAGTTGGGAGTGGGTGAAACCTCTTCCTTCTGTGTAAGTCTCTTTTCAGACCTAATATGCTTCCCATACTTCCCATACTTGACTTCAACTTCGTCAAACACTTAAAAAAGAAAATAAAAATATAATGTCCTAATAAGTAGCATGTAATATACAAATGCGTGGTGGTGTAAAAGAACGTTTGACTAGCCCCAAGTTCTCATCTACAGGCTTTGCAGAGGAGAAGAGCCAGACAAGATGAAGCTGGTCGCCAGCGGAGATCCATGGACTGACGTTTTAACCGAGCAAGTCTAAGAGACAGGGTACTTGGTTCGCTGTTCTTTGCCTTTTGGGATCGCTCTCCTCAGATGAAGTTTCAGGGGCAGAATCTGGTGGACTGGTCTTCATAGCCTCTTTCAGTCAGGGTTTCACTGTTGTCAGAATTTCTGGTACCAAAGGACGCTCTTTGTATCGTGGGTCAAGAACACAGGCAAGCACCACCTCTTTAGAATCCTTCACTTTAGCAAACCTTTTTTTGAAAGCTATCCAGCATTGTTTTTTATACCCCTTGTGGTTAGTCCTTCTGACTCAAGTAAATGGCGTAACACTGCTGTGCATGGTAAAATGCAGGATGTGGATGAGTCTGCTCTACTGAATTCCAGTGTCCCCCACTCCAGTGGTCCAAGTGTTTCTGCCAGGTTTGACACAATGGACCATTTCTCTGCTGACAGAAATGACACATGTCCATGGTCGCTTGCATATGCAGTGATGGCTTTTTTTTGTTTGATAATCCTCACCAACATGTGCAGTGTAGAGTACCACCTCATCTGTACTGCTTGTATTATAGAATGCTGAAGGACACCTAGCTCCTTCTGAATTGCAGGCAGGTGTTCCTGTGTTGTAACAGAGTGGTTGAAGTATGTAGCAGTTTTCTTGACCTTTGCCAGAATGTCCACCACCATTTTTTGGGAACTAAGGTCATCATTTATAACCAGGTGCAGTATGTGAGCACTGCAGCTCAGGTCTGGCATCTGAAAAAGGCGCATGCCTTTCACCTTGTTTGCCCCACTGTCCCTGAGCACAAGCATGAACCGCTCCTCATCAATTTCCCATTCCTGAAGCATGGGCAGAAATGTCTCTCCGACGTACTGTCATGTGTGGGACTGTGACAAGGATTTAACATTCAAGACAAGTTGGACCTTTTTCCAAATCTTATCAATGAAATGAGCAGTCAAGCTTATGAGTGCTTCATTTGAATCTAACCAACAGTCAGTGGTAAAAGAAATGCTGTGTCCTGCATTTTGAACTAACAGCAGTTTCTTTATTTTGCTTATGACTCCTGTATAAATCTCGTCCATCTTCTTTGTACGGAAAAAAATTCTTTTTTAATGGGTATCTGGGTTCTGTCTTGCCCATAACCCTTTTTTTTCTAGCACTTGTTTTAGTGTCAATGATGTAGTTGGAACTTGAGTCTGTGCTTCTTTTTGCACCTTCTCGCAGACGTCTTTATGTTTTGATTTAAGGTGTGTTCACTAGTTACAATGTCAACTTGCTGCTTATTCCTTTACCTGCACTCTTAGTTATGTTCATCAAACTACAACAAACCATTTTAAATCATTTGCTGACTGCCTTCTAAAATGCACTACTTAGTGATGCACTAAATCCATTATGTGACTCGGTAATGCTGCAATTAAACGACAGTAAGCAACGTACAACTTTTTTTTAGATTTCACACATTTGTAAAAGAAAAGCTAACTTGTATGCACAAGCTGATACTTGATACTTTTTCCTCTACGTCTAATTGTTCACTCCTCGCATGGCAAATTACGTTTTACAATGGAGGGACTGTGACTAAAGATATGCTATAAATACAGTAATTATTAGTTTATTTAGGCAGAATAAGTTTGTTGTGGTTTCAAAGCTCATTAATGTCAGCGGGATTCCACTGCTAATGGCATTAGCTAGCTTTGTGGTTAGCTAAAGTGTATGATAAGATATACACTCACCTAAAGGATTATAAGGAACACCTGTTCAATTTCTCATTAATGCAATTATCTAATCAACCAATCAAATGGCAGTTGCTTCAATGCATTTAGGGGTGTGATCCTGGTCAAAACAATCTCCTGAACTCCAAACTGAATGTCAGAATGGGAAAGAAAGGTGATTTAAGCAATTTTGAGCGTGGCGTGCTTGTTGGTGCCAGACAGGCCGGTCTGAGTATTTCACAATCTGCTCATTACTGGGATTTTCACGCACAACCATTTCTAGGGTTTACAAAGAATGGTTTGAAAGGGAAAACATCCAGTATGCGGCAGTCCTGTGGGCGAAAATGCCTTGTTGAGCTAGAGGTCAGGGAGAATGGGCCGACTGATTCAGGCGATAGAAGAGCAACTTTGACTGAAACAACCACTCGTTACAACCGAGGTATGCAGCAAAGCATTTGTGAAGCCACAACACGCACAACCTTGAGGTGAGGGGCTACAAGCAGAAAGACCCCACCGGGTACCAGTCATCCCACTACAAATAGGAAAAAGAGCTACAATTGCAAGAGCTCCACCAAATTGGACGGTTGAAGACTGGAAAAAGTTGCCTGGTCTGATGAGTCTTGATTTCTGTTGAGACTTCAGATGGTAGAGTCAGAATTTGGCATAAACAGAATGAGAACATGGATCCATCAGCTTGTTACCACTGTGCAGGCTGGTGGTGGTGGTGTAATTGTGTGGGGATTTTTCTTGGCACACTTTAGGTCCCTTAGTGCCGATTGGGCATCGTTTAAATGCCACGGCCTACCTGAGCATTGTTTCTGACCATGTCCTTCCCTTTATGGCCTCCATATACCCATCTTCTGATGGCTACTTCCAGCAGGATAATGCACCATGTCACAAAGCTCGAATCATTTCAAATTGGTTTCTTAAACATGACAATGAGTTCACTGTACTAAAATGGCCCCCACAGTCACCAGATCTCAACCCAATAGAGCATCTTTGGGATGTGGTGGAACGGGAGCTTTGTGCATCCCACAAATCTCCATCAACTGCAAGATGCTATCCTATCAATATGGGCCAACATTTCTAAAGAATGCTTTCAGCACCTTGTTGAATCAATGCCACGTAGAATTAAGGCAGTTCTGAAGGTGAAAGGGGGTCAAACACAGTATCAGTATGGTGTTCCTAATAATCCTATAGGTGAGTGTAAATTAGTAATGGATAAAAACATAAAACATACTTTTTCAAAATAACGGGCAGGGGAAAGATGATACGTCTCATTATTATAACACTATTAAAAAAACATCGTCAGTCACGTTGTCAAGAGTTATTTAAACCGACAGTCAGTCAACTATACTATAATGACGTTTCCAAGCTCATTAGGTAACTAATGTTAGCAGTCTTCCACTGATAGCAATTGGACAAAGTAGTTTTCCCATATATCAATATTTTGCTGATTATTTAAAAAAAATTAAAACAGCACCATCTAATAGGTGATTGCCACCAAGTTTGACTAAGATGCTAAAGCAGCCATGAGGAACAAGCTTGTCAAGTTTTGTGGAAATTGGAATTATTGTTCCCAAGGCAACGCAACTTCCTGTTTAGACACAAAGTTGCTTATGTATTTACTTAAAACTTGTACGTGTATTTTTTTCAACTATCAAAATTTTTTGGATAACTTTTTGTCATGAGGGTCCAGAGATATCAAGAAGAGATTCAAGAAGATTGAAATCACGGCCTAGGACAAGTTCAAAAGAATGTAAATCACATATAAATGCATAATTAAAAATGTCCACCTTCCAATTGGGCAGAGCTAATGAAGGTAAACGGGAAATATGTCCATAATGATTAGAGCAATATGTGTGTTAAATCTGGTGAAGATCAGACCAACTATGTCCAAGTTAAGGCCTTCCATGCATTAGGGGGTGCTATGGAGCCTGCTTATAGTTATGGCCCAAATGCTGTACAGTCTTGCAAAGCTCCCAGGTGTTTATGTGGATGCCAATTTTTGTATTTACTGAGGCTGTCAAAAATGTAGGCGCTATAGAGGAACCATACTACTCCCAAGCCTAAATGTGAATTCAGATGAAAGAGTTTACTATTTTGCACATGGCTGCAAAAGTTTGAGTTTTTGTGCATCATAAAGTTTTTTGCATGAAAACCTGTATCCTAAAGGTTTTCACATGAAAACCAAGATTTCCAAAATTTTAGAATTTTGTAATTTTTTCTAAAAATAGCACCAAGGACTTCAAGATAAGACCTATGCTCCCTCAAAATTTGGTATATGCTACTTATTACTTTTGTCCAATTTAAGTTAGGGGAGTGCTATGGTAATGCCCGAGCCTAATCACTTAATTTTCACCAGTTGTGACATGTGTGCACATTTATGTGAGTTTTTGTGCATTCTAATTCCCTCCCCCTCCCCCTCAAAAATGCGATGGACTTGAAAAAAATAAAAAATAACAATAATAATAATAATAATAATAATAATACCTAAAAAACAGTTGTCTCCTTCATACATTCAGTGCTCAGGCCCTAATAATAATCCTTATAAAAACAATAGGTTCCTTCGCAGTTTCAGTGCAAGGCATCATTGGCCTTGGACTTTTGTGCTTGGGCCCTAATAAGAATTCCTTCAGTTTCAATAGGGCCTTCGCCGCTGTTGGCGCTCGGGCCTTGATAAAGTAATAAAATTAAGGCCGTGCAGGTGAAATTAAGAAAACCCCTAGTGGCTTGAAGAAGGAATCTAACCTAAGGAAGAGAAGAAAAAAAAATATAGCAAGCAATTACAAGAAAAAAACAACAAACTGAACTCAAGTAAAGGTGCCCTGCCACCCGTATTTCATTACTGTGTGGTAACATCTGAAGTTCTAGCATGGACTCTGTTACATTTTTGTGGATAAAATGCCCTGGTTACCTTGTTTCAAGCCATTCTAGCCTGGTATGGAAAGCCTGCAGGAAGGCGCAGCTTGATTTGTGCCAGTTCTTATTAATGTTCAATGAGCTAAGCTGCTGGACTCTGATTGGCTAACAGCTAGCCAATGAGACCCTGGGTATCAGCATCCTTTACCCAGCGCAACTGCCTGAGCTCATGAATAGTAATGAGCTCAGGCAACATG
>NC_045741.1:659727-662401 GCF_008692095.1 Etheostoma spectabile | reverse complement strand
TGACCAGCTTTTGTAATTGGCCTGATTTCTCTTCTTATTTCTTTTCAGTGGCTAGAGCTGACAGAGTAGGTGGCAGTTCACATTTTCACCTTCCTGACATAACACAAACACATATGGGCCTGACATATTTAAAAAAAAAATGCAAGTAAAATGGTTTAGTGTGGCAGGGCACCTAAAAAAAACAAGCATTAGGTTGGCTACATAAACAACAAAGGCATTAAAGGTGGTGGTGGATATGACACATGCCTTTGGTGTGAAGATCTGGGTTTGTTTCCCACTGTGATACATCAACCAATGTCCATGTGCAACAACTTAGTTGCTCCAGAACCTAGTTGCTCCAGAGGCGTGCAACCTCTGGTATATAGCAATTGTAAGTCACTTTGGATAAAAGCGTCAGCTAAATGACATGTAATGTATTGTAAATAAAATAAATAACTAGAATGTAGATAAAATGAGGATATGTGGACTTATGTTTTGCAGCTTCTCAGAGGTGCAGGAATCAAAGTCTCAATGATCAATCCATTTAATAGTAGCATGTTTCTTGGAGAAGTTAGCATTACTAGAATAAATGCTCAAATAAAGATATCAGGAATTACAAGATGTAACACAGACGTGAATTGGCGGGAAATTTTACAAATTTTAATAACAAAAATAATAATAATAAATATTGTTAAAAGGGATTTCCTTCAAAACTGAAATTATTATTTTTTTTATCAAGAACTGCTATTGTAAGAACCTATCAAAGATTCTTTATACTATTATTGTTATTTTAAACCGTCTCTGGACATTTGGGGTTCAATGTGCAGATTAGATTTACTGCGCATGTGTTTTACCGTAATGGCAGCTTTTTTTCATTCGAAGAAACAAGGAAGTGTTAGCAAACCAGACAGCACCGCAGGCCATTGTGTATGGACAGCAGTCAAAGTACAAGCTAACGTTAGCTGTTGGTCTGTTAAAACTGAGGCACCCTCTGTTCACCAACCGTTCTAGCATAATGCCTGAAATACTGACACCAAGGTAAGAATACACCGTAACGTACCGTATTATTGTGACACGTTAAGGTAACATGTTTTTAAATCATTCATTGAGATCACCCTCGTTGTGGCAAGTACGAAATAGCTTCGAAATGTCAAACAAACGTAGCTACGTTGGAAGTCACTTAACTCTAACTCTTTGATACAATACTACAAGGCTTTAGCTTGCCGTTGATTATAACATAATTAGCACATACGATGTTGTAGTTGTATGTAGTTTTAACTGCCTTAAATCTGTGATAGGAGTAGGCTAACGTTACATAAATGCACTGCTATCCTTTTCACAAGCTGCTTGTGGATTAACGTTACCAGCACAGTTGGTATGTTTGTTTGTTTGTCAGTGTCAGCTTCTCCTCAGCTAGCTGACAGGTGGGAACGATGGGACACTGGGTTTAACTGGAAGTGGCTGTTTTGATGTTTCACGGAAGGCCATAGTCCTTTTTTTGTGAAAGTAGTAAAATATTAAGTGGACTTTGTGCTGTGTCACGTCAGCTGTTTTACCAGATATACTGTGTTGGGATACAGCCATATTAGGACTGCTCGTTTATGGAAAAAATCCTAATCACGATTATTTTGGTCAATATTGAAATTACGATTATTTAACACGATTACATTTTCTCTGGAAAACGAATCAACAGTGAAAACCGAAATATCTACCGTCCGATATTTAATAAATTTACAAAATTAATGACCACAATTTGACACAAAATATAAATTAAGCTAAGTTGAAATCCTATCTTCTCTGGCAACAATGCTAATATAATTAGCAATATTACAATGCTAATATTGCTTTATATAATATAAAGCCAGTATTCCGGGATGGAATGTCTCTATTTGTTTTGGCCTGTGTGTTATGGAGGACAGAACATGACTAAATAAATACATGCATAAATAAATGTTTAACAGAAATAAATAAATACAGGAAAAAATGCAAGAATAAATAAATGAATGTATAAATAAAGAATGAATAAATGCATTAAATATATTTCTACATTTTTGTCGAATGTTGTATGACCTCCTGTCTCGCACTATCTGCCATGTGCAGAATTGCTGCGGTGTTATTGACGTTTGTTATGTTCACAAAGTTCAGTAGCCTTCATATTAAAATTGATTGTCCCATTGTCACCATTTCAATGTTGGATAGGTTCAGCCTTTCGATCAGGACATCAGCCTTTTTACTAATTATACAGCTTGCCGTTGTTTCATTTTTTACCTGAAAATATTGCCAAACTGCGCTCCTACTCCCCTCCTCTCTGCCACTCTTCTGATCCGTCTCTGTGCTTCTTACGGCTGTCACGATTCTCCAAATCCTTGATTCAATTACATTTTTGATTCTGAGGGCACGGTCCGATTCTCGATTTTTACATTAATTTTTTTGAAAACACAGATTGCTATGCTATTATTCGAATAATATTTGAAAATGTTATGCTCAAACGCAGCCTGTTATTAATATGTACTACACTACTCAGGCTTATGCATTGTCAATGTCACTATATGGACCCTTTGCACGGGACATCACGCTCTACTCGCACAAATTATGAACGCCATAATGGACGGCGGAAGAGTTATTCTGTAAACGGACAGCAAGCCAAAAGCGTACGTGTTCATTCGTGTTCTCACATACACAATCTGCAGAGTAA
>NC_045741.1:656821-659717 GCF_008692095.1 Etheostoma spectabile | reverse complement strand
CAACACAAGCATGTGTATGTATTGCCTTTCTGACTGATAAATAATAATAGTTCCCTTAATCATTTAACTTAACACACATACAAAAATATTGGTTAAATTGACATGGCACGAAAACTAGCTTCAACAAGGTAAAAAAATGAGTTAAATGTGGGTCTGCGGAGCTCCTACCCTGGCAAGCTGCCGAGGCAGCTGCGGCTAGCTTTGGACAACTTGCTAGCTGCTGCCCGTCGCGTCGTAATATCCACAAGTCAAATCTTAATGTAGGCTACACAGCGAATTGAATCACAGATAAGAACATGGCTAGATTTTACAATTATGTGTGGCTACTACTGATCATATACACTGTGATTTACTGCATGGATTAACGTATGATAGATAATTAATGACTGAACTTCCCAGAGCCTGGATGTGTCCCGGGAATCATTAGAAAGTTGTATAGGCACCCTGTGAACAACGATATGTGGCTAGCCACATCCGATCATGTCCTCTAAAAACATAGGCTACGTGTTATATAAATCTTTACTGAAGTAAATAATATATGTTAATACAAAATAAACCCTAGATTCAGACTGAAAACGGAAGGAGGAAGAAGGTAAGTGTTGGTGTCCAATCCTGCTTTCTCCAACTTCTCCAAATACCGCTCTTTGTGAGCACCTACCAGATTCCCCAGAGTGATTCTGCCGTCCGGCATGGCGTCGTCATAGGGTGTTTGCAAAGGGTCTATAAGCATGTGGTTGTTGTTGTTGTTACACGTTCTGTGCACTAGAGGGACTTCCAACATTACAGCGCACTGGATTTTCGACCCGCCGCTCTCTGTTTACATTATATTCCACGACAAGCACACACCCACAAACAAATCAACAGAGAACTCTGTAATGAAACATGTGTAACAAGGGTAGTGAAGTGCCATTAATATTATAGCGAACGGTGTCTGTGTAGAGTTTTAAAAAATGTAACTACTCTTGCAACTGCTTCACCAGCATTGCCGTGACTCACTGTGACTTAAACAAACTGCAGATTCGGTGTAGTTTTGCTCGGTCTGCTCCACAGCTCTGCGTGTGTGTCGGAGCCCCACTCTCTGTCAACTTGCAGAGAGGACAGAAAAGCTTGCACATAATTGTGCACTCAAGTACCAAAATTTGGCACTGTTTGATTTATTGTGAATTAATCCTTGGTAGTACTGATGTAATTTGGTTGGTACCCAAAAACAGTATTGAGTTAAGAACCCAGCCTTCATGGAGAGATGGGTTTGGATAATGTACACAGACATGCATAGCCAATAGCATTTTCCCATTACATGGTACCTGCTCGACTCGCTTTGATTTATTTTGCTGCCTCCATTTTCTTTTGAAATAACAATTGCCTACTGCCTGTGGCAACGGCCACATGCCAACAATCAAAAACAACACACCTTCAACGTTTGTGTGTGTGGCGTGTTGGGTCATGGCATGTCCTGTGGCGTTGCTATGACAACCAGCCAAGCTCGCCCCCCCGCATGAGGTGGTACTCAATCTGCAATGGAAAAAGTAGGATGGGGCAAGCCGAGTAGAGCTGGTTCTAGCAGTGGGTAAGCACCAAAAGTATCTGTCCTCATTGAAAGGTTTGTGTTGCCATGCCCAAGTTTTCAAAACTTGTTTTTGAGACCATTTACTTGTTAGGGAAATGTTGACTGAGAAAATAAATCAAGTGAGAAGTATTTTCCCATAGACTTTTATACAAACTGACTTCTTTTTGCAACCAATGGAGTAGAGCGCTTCGATAGATTGAATGCAAGTTTAAAGGAGAATTCTGGCCCATTTTTACGTTAATCTTCATCACTATAAATATGTGTGTACTTTTGATTGAAAAAAAACAACCCGAGTCGGTGCATGCAACAAGGAATACAAGCTTCCACTGAGTTAAAACGGCAGTTGTCAGGGCAAGTTTTAGAGTGCCTCTTAACAGACACAAAATGCAACTGGAGCAAACCGGTGGTGGATATTTTGAATCACTTGGAGTCGGCTCTGGTTTTGCATTGCCCACGGGCGGCTGAGAGGAGGAGGGCTGCGCAGGCTGCGCTGGCTGCGGTCCGCTCTTCTTGCAGTCAAACACTGCAACTTTCCGCTCTTAAATTGATCCCGTGCACTATCAGGTGCTTCATCAAATTAGTCGTGTTGCCAGCCTTAGCAACAATGTCTTTTTTTGCATATATTGCATTTCGCACTGTTGGCATCAATCTTATAAAGTGAACCACACTTTTGATCTAGGTGGCATTTTAAGCGGTACAACGATGCTCGCAACCAGTTCACAACAGATACACGGAACCCCGTCTGTCGGCGTAACCACGTATGTATCTTTCCTGGGTGACGCAATCACGTTTACGTTACAGCCAATCACCGAAACTTGGCACCGAAGACGAGGCATAATTTGATACTGTGTAAAACCGAAACATTTCGGTCGGTACCATAAAAAAACCGAAGTTCGGTACCCAGCCCTAACTGGACCTGCAAGCAGTTAACTAAGTCCAAGCCTCCTTGCACCAGTTGCCCCAGAGGACTTAGTTAACTGCTTGCAGGTCCAGTTGCATTTTGTATCTGTTAAGAGGCACTCTATCAATCTATTTGATCCGTAGAACACAGTCATTCATTTGTTCATTACAGTTTACTTCATAATTGCAACTGCATGTGTTGTATTCATTGTTGTGAAACTTGTTCTGTATATAGTTTGTTTGTTACCATGACAACACTATTGATCTGAAGATCAATGCTGATGCTGTCATGGAAATAGTTTTCTAATCAGCTATAAATGTAACAATTTCTGATCAACCCATATCAATTGCATGCTTAAAATAACATACAGGTAAAAGCCCCGCCCATTTCAAGACAACCCGACCCACTTCCGGGTTAAATCCTGTCCA
>NC_045741.1:653437-656811 GCF_008692095.1 Etheostoma spectabile | reverse complement strand
AGGCCCCGCCCAGTCCGAGTACAGATACAGATAATGCTGTACTCGCTCATCCCTAGTAGACATCCTAGTATTAGTCCACATACTAACCCACGTTCCCTCTTGCTTTTGGTGTTCCTGCGTATCTACTAACCAGCTATCGGATTGCCGGTGAAAGCAGCCTGTAGTGTTCTCTGTCCTGCGGTTGTCTTCGTCATGCTGCTGGCTCTACAAATCCATACGTCCATGACTGTAACGTTACCGGGTTAGCTTCTGTTTCGGGAAGGCGTTCTCCTTTTACCTTGTTAAGTAAGCTAGGTTAGCCTGTGTCCATTCTCAAATGTAGGCTACTTTCAAATTCGTGGAGTGTTCCACTCACATGGAAGGTACTTTCTTTTATCTGACACAGTCATAATCAAATAGACTTTCTGCTGCTTTCTTCTGACTACCATGATGCCAGGCAAGGGGCACGGACTGTTGTTGTGTTCAATTTTACATGGAATGTCAGAATTTCTGGGTTCCCATTTCTTAAATGTAGGCTACTTTCAAATTCGTGGAGTGTTTCCCTGTAATAAACGGTCCACATGTTTTACCACCTTCCACTGAGAGGTACTTTCTTTTATCTGACAGTCATAATCAAATACGACTCAGCTGCTTTTTTCCGACTTTTGGGACTACCATGATGCCAGGCAAGGGGCACGAACTGTTGTTTGTTGTGTTCAATTTTACATGGAATGTCAGAATTTCTGGGTTCCCAGTCGGAAACTATACACGTCTATGGGAAATGTCATGGTCAGAAGGTATTGTACGTTATTTTGCTCTATGAAAGTCATTGACAAAAACAAAATCTAAGGACATTTACTCGATAATTTTACCAAACCAAAACAGATTTTGTTTTGGCACCTATAGCATCACCACAAGCCTGTAAACATAGAGTCTTCAATGAAGACAAGCATCGCAGCGCTCGGAAGCACTGTAAAACCTATTTCAAATGGTCTATTTTTAAAACTCAGGGAAGAAAGTAGTAGCGTTTGTGATGCATTTGGCTCGTAAAATTAAATGAAAACCAAAGTCATTAAAAAAAAAAAAAAAACGGTGAATTGAGATTGTGATTTTATAACGGTTAATTGTTCAGGCTAAAAGGTCGATCTTCACCAAATTTGGTATGGATCCTCAGCGCAGCATGCGGAACAAGCAACACAAGTTTCATGTTGTTGGTATTTACTGTAGCAGATTTCCCATTTTAAATGCATGGAGGTATTGGCCAAAATAAACGATTCTAGTGCCCTCTAACGGCCGATCTTCCCCTAATTTAGAAAAGAGCATCCTAGTGGGATGTTGAACAATGATCTGAGCCTTTGTTTTGTTTGATTGCTAGCTTGTAGCTAAGCTAGCAGTCGTTTCAAAAACGTTTTAGCGATCTATGATTGTTTGATTGCTAAGGTTAGCTCAAAACACTATTCAACTGAAAGCCTTTGTTGTGTTTGATTGCTAACTTGTAGCCAGCAATGAACGAACTTGGTTAAGTAGGTCCATTTTTGATGACATTACAGAAGTCTCTCGTTAGCATCTTATATGCTATTTGTTGTAAAGTGACGCATACGCAACTCACAGCTTCACCTGTCAAATCTGCACTCTCCTCACATTGGTCAGTCACACAGGGTAGCTAAATCTAAACAATTTTGGACTTGAAAACGCATACTTTTGTCACGTAAGGGCCCCGTTCATGTTGCACAGACATTTCAATTGCATTTTGTGTCTGTTAAGAGGCACAAAGGCACTCTAAAACTTGCCCCGACAACTGCCGTTTTAGATCAGTGGAAGCTCCTACACAAAGCTGCAACTACTCCATGTTGCCTGCACCGATTTGGTTAAGATTATTTTTCAATCAAAACTACACGCATATTGATAGCGATCAAGTTTATCATATAAATTGGCCAGAATTCTCCAAGGGCATGTTGGCTTTTGATTACTTTTCAGACCCAGAAGCTTCATCCATTTCTTAACACCGCCTCATCCCTTATTGCCGCAATTCATTTTACACATGAATGTATTTGCAAAGACTGAATCCGACTCATGGGTGGTATTCACATTAGTGTTTCCACTATATACAGTACGTTTCTTAGCGGCGGGTTGCAGGGTCAGCGTTTTTATGAAATGTCATGAAGTCGTAAATACACAACTCAGAATGGCTGTTTGCTCCACTGAACTCAGGCAAACTCTGCTCTCTCCCTTCATAGAGTGAGCAACTTGAACCGTGACAGGACGTCATCACTCACAAAGTCATGGCAACAAAATTAAAAACGAGTCTAACAGAGTAACAGCGGCGGAAGCCTTGTTGGATAATTTACCGTGAAAACCACGCTGGTCCTGTGAAATATGACAGCTATGGTAGCTTGTAAAATAGCATTATGGACATTGAATTTGATGAATTTACTGTCTATCAGACCCCAGATGCGACAAGAAGCTAACGTTAGCGAATGCTGCGATCTCCCTCTGTCTTTGACTCACTGCTGCTGGAGACATATTCCTCACGCTGTATACATTTAAAACTTTTGCTAGATTAATGGGGATGCATATTGCTCCAAACCAACATGCAAAAAACGTAATGTTCCTCAGCATTTTGTTTTGTTGCTTAGCTGTATTTAAAATAAGATGTGATGTACACTCAAAAAAATGACTCATTGGTTGAACTCAATTAAATTGTGGGCAGGATTTCCATCCAATAAATATATGTAGCCCCAACTCAAATTAAGTACAGCCATACAACAGAATGTTTATCAGTTAGCCTGATTAATTAATATCAAATGGACACAACAGAATATAAATAAGTGAGCCTAAATTATTTTTTTCAAATAGATACAATAGTATGTCATTGAGTTAGCCTAACAAATTTTTATCAAATTCAGCTGCAATGAAATAATTACATCAACTAAATGAAATTGATTTACATTTGTCCAACTCAAATGTGCACAATTATTGGAAAATAAATATGTAAATACATTTTTCTTTTGACCCCCCATTAACATACACATGAGACAAACCTGGTTGACATTTTTTTTTATTGAAATACATTAAGATTTGAACATCTTTTACTTAGAGCCCCTCTACTCATTTTTCTTCTCATCCTCGTGTGAGGTTGCGCTTCACTGTGCTGTAATGTAAAATAGAATGAGCTTTATTGATCCTCAAGGTGACGTTCACATATTACCACAACTCACAAACATAGCTGCTGTATGTGAACTTCCCCAGTGGGATCACTGAAGTCCCATCTATCTACACAGTGAATCTCAAAGTGCAGTTTGAGACATAAAAGGCTGTTTTCACACATCTGCTAAAAGTGGGAATTTTCTCCAAGCTTGTGATATCCCAACTAATTTGGACTTCAAGTCTGATCA
>NC_045741.1:652181-653427 GCF_008692095.1 Etheostoma spectabile | reverse complement strand
TAATATTAATGTGATGTAAACTTGAAGCTGTAAAGTGCACATACACTGAACAAGGGTGTGCAGTACTTGCATGTAACATATGCACGCAATAACATCCGAATGTTACTGCACCACTGGACATCTTGCGTCCAGCAGGACAACTTCATAAAATGTGCTAATTCATAGATTCAGGAAATTCTATGAGGTAGGAGTAAATTCCCCTTCTAAGGATTTACATGTGAAAAGTATACTTTTTCTGCGTTAAAAACAAACAAGACAAATTATGCAGATTTGTATGCGTCTTAATACTAATGTCTGGAGGGCATCTTTAAACAAAAGTATCAAGATATTAACTTTGTTACTAGATAAAATACAGGTATATGAACTTGAATTAACAGTATACTGGTACAAAAGAATGGCCAGCTACCCCAAATCTCAACAGCAAAGACACTATAGGCTACACATTTTTCAATGTGCCCCTTAGTGAAGTTTGACACTCCTGCTATGGCTGGATAGAACACACTGCAAAACCTCTATATTTGGATAATATAGAAAAAAAATTCACAAAACATTTTGCGTTATTATAACCAGCAAGGAAGTCATTTTCAATATAACTTCACGTAAATGTCACTTGCAAGATACTTTTTTTTTTTTTTTAAATAAAGAGTTCTGGCCACTTACAATCAAACTCAATTTCAACCCGTCTCGAGTCATGAAATAAAATATGTAGAGATGAATGGCACCGAGGAGGTAGTAAAGAAATTATGATGGAGAGGTGAAATGGGCAAACCTGGGTGTAAACACTTGTCCTTGTCCAAGTAGTCTCAGTCTTAAACCCTCCATCAAGGTAGATTGTCACATGCAAACATCTTGATTTTCAGCTGTTGTATCTTTGCATTCACCTTGTGCCAATCCAAATGCATTATGATCTTCTGGAAAAACTCAAAAAAGGTGTATTTGAGGTTGTCTGGAAAATTCAGATCAAGGGCATAAATGAGCCCAAAAAGCATGACAAAGCCCACGATGACATTGCCCAAGTTGTTCAGGACTTTTGATGCCTCCAACGTCCTCAGGCTCCTGATCCCCATCTCTTCGGATCACGTAAATCCCCATGACTGTGTTTGCTAGGTCCCTTTCTGCATCCTCAGTCGCCAGTGCCCGAACACCTCAAAACACAGAAAGCACCACAAGTGTTTAATAAAAGACGGACAGAGAACGAAGGGGACAACTTCATCACATTGGGGGAAGTGACAATAATTAGCCAATT
>NC_045741.1:651457-652171 GCF_008692095.1 Etheostoma spectabile | reverse complement strand
CTTTGTCATTATAAATAAAGTGTGCCATGGGAAAAGTAAGAGGGAGTAACTGTTCAACACTACATAACATTTTGTGATGAATTTACCAGATATTCTTTGAAGAAGGTGTCTGGGTCTTCATTAAGGTGGATGACGAAGCCTCTAAGGATACACTCCCTCCTGGTGTTGTTGTTACACTGGAGCAGGGATAAAAAAATGAGACACAATTTAGCCAAATGTCGTTTTTATGGGAAGTAGCAGGTTGTCTAAAGATCTAACCCCTAAATGCCCCCAACAAGCAAGTTTGTACCTGTCTTGCATGTTTTACATAGCCATTGGTGAGTGGTTGAACCAAATGCAAAAAAAATAGTATTTGGATAAAAGCACTATACAAGTAGGCCATTAAAAATGTGTTTAAATAACAGGGTGGCCGCGGGTCCTTAAAAAGTCTTAAATCACGTTTCCTAAAATTAAGGCCTTAAAAAGCATTAAATTGTCTTAAATTCAGATTGGGTAGGTCTTAAATATGTTTGTGTCATGTCACGGCAAAAATGCAGGCAATCTGTTGTCGAATATTTTTTCCCGGTAGGCTTTGCGCTGCGTTGTCGCGGTAACATAAGCCCATTTGTACATGTTCTATCCCCTGACCAATTGGCCATCCTAACCTTAACCACTTTAACCAATCAAGCTTCTTCGTGGGCGGGTGTTGGCGTGGCCGTAGTCAGTGAGATTTGT
>NC_045741.1:629210-651432 GCF_008692095.1 Etheostoma spectabile | reverse complement strand
ACGCTCTGATCCCCATTGACCCAAGTTTGGAAAATCTTCCGACACCATAACGCAGTTCGCTTCATAAGCATTTTCAGGCACCGACCTTAACCAAGGATACTTGTTGTTTTCAAGCCATGTCACTGAACTTGCATTTCCCCGTGTTTCTAGACGGCTATCAACAATTGCTGTATCACCTACATGCTGCCTAAATTACGAATCCCGCAAAATTACAAATCTCACTGACTCGGCCCCGCCAACACCCGCCCACGAAAGAGCTTGATTGGTTTAAGTGGTTAAGGTTAGGATGGCCAGTGGTCAGGGGATAGAACATGTACAATGGGCGTTATGTTACCCGCGACAACGCAGCGCAAGCCTACCGGGAAAAAATATTCGACAACAGATTGCCTGCATTTTGCCGTGACATGACACAAACATATTAAGACCTACCCAATCTGAATTTAAGACAATTTAATGCTTTTTAAGGCCTTAATTTTAGGAAACGTGATTTAAGACTTTTTAAGGACCCGCGGGACACTGTTATTAAACACATTTTTAATGGCCTACTTGTTATAGTGCTTTTATCCAAATACTATTTTTTTTGCATTGGTTCAACCACTCACCAATGGCTATGTAAAACATGCAAGACAGGTACAAAATTGCTTGTTGTTGGGGGCATTTAGGGGTTAGATCTTTAGAAAACCTGCTACTTCATTAAAAACGACATTTGGCTAAATTGTGTCTCATTTTTTATCCCTGCTCCGTGTAACCAACAACACCAGGAGGGAGTGTATCCTTAGGGCTGTCGTCATCCACCTAATGAAGACCCAGAACCTTCTCTCAAAGAAATTGGTAAATTCATCACAAAAAGTTATGTAGTGTGAACAGTTACTCCCTCTTACTTTTCCCATGGCACACTTTATTTATAATGACAAAGCTTATGATAATTGGCTAATTATTGCAATCACCCCCCAATGTGGTGAAGTTGTCCCTTCGTTCTTGTCCGTCTTTATTAACACTTGTGGTGCTTTCGTGTTTGAGGTGTTGGGCCATGGCGACTGAGGATGCAGAGAAAGGGACCAGCAAACACAGTCATGGGGATTTACGTGATCCGAAGAGATGGGGATCAGGAGCCTGAGGACGTTGGAGGCATCAAAAGTCTGAACAATTGGGCAATGTCATCGTGGGCTTTGTCATGCTTTTTGGGCTCATTTTGCCCCTGATCTGAATTTTCAGACAACCTTCAAATACACCTTTTTGAGTTTTCCAGAAGATCATAATGCATTTGGATTGGACAAGGTGAATGCAAAGATACAACAGCTGAAAATCAAGTGTTTGCATGTTGTGACAATCTACCTTGATGGAGGGTTTAAGACTGAGACTACTTGGACAAGGACAAGTGTTTACACCCAGGTTTGCCACTTTCATCCTCTCCATCATAATTTCTTTACTACCTCCCGGTGGCATTCATCTCACATATTTTATTTCATGACTCGAGACGTGGTTGAAATTGAGTTTGAGTAAGGGGCCAGAAATCTTTATTTAAAAAAAAAAAAAAGTATCTTGCAAGTGACATTTACGTGAATATATGAAAATGACTTCCTTGGGTTATAATACGCAAAATGTTTTGTGAATTTTTTCTTATATTATCCAAATATAGAGGTTTGCAGTGGTTCTATCCAGCCATAGCAGGAGGTGTCAAAATTCACTAAGGGGCACATTGAAAAATGTTGTAGCCTATAGTGTCTTGCTGTTGAGATTTGGGGTAGTGGCCACTATTCTTTTGTACCAGTATACTGTTAATTCAAGTTCATATACCTGTATTTATCTAGTAACAAAAGTTAATAGCTTGATACTTTTGTTAAAGATGCCCTCCAGGAATGTATTAAGACGCATACAAATCTGCATAATTGTTGTTTGTTTTAACAGCAGAAAAAAGTATACTTTCACATGTAAATCTTAGAAGGGGAATTTACTCCTACCTCATAGAATTTCCTGAATCTAGAATTAGCACATTTTATGAAAGTGTCCTGCTGGACGCAAGATGTCCAGTGGGGCAGGTAACATTCGGATGTTATTGCGTGCATATGTTACATGCAAGTACGCCACACCTGTTCAGTGTATGTGCACTTTACAGCTTCAAGTTTACATCAATTAATATTAATTGTATATTTGATCAGACTTGAAGCCAAATTAGTTGGGATATCACAAGCTTGGAGAAAATCCCACTTTTAGCAGATGTGTGAAAACAGCCTTTAGTCTTAAACTGCACTTTGAGATTCACTGTGTAGATGTAGAATAGATGGGGACTTCAGTGATCCCCACTGGGGAAGTTCACATATCGCAGCTATGTTTCGTGAGTTGTGGTAATATGTGAACGTCACCTTTGAGGATCAATAAAGCTCATTCTATTTTACATTACAGCACAGTGAAGCGCCAACATCCACAAGAGGAATGAGAAGAAAAAACATTTGAGTAGAGGGGCTTAAGTAAAAGATGTTCAAATCTTAATGTATTTCAATAAAAAAAATGTCAACCAGGTTTGTCTCAGGTGATGTTAATGGGGGGTCAAAAGAAAAATGTATTTACATATTTATTTTCCAATAATTGTGCACATTGAGTTGGACAAATGTAAATCAATTTCCTTTGTTGATGTAATTATTTATTGCAGCTGAATTTGATATATAAAAATTGTTAGGCTAAATCAATGACATACTATTGTATTATTTGAAAAAATAATTTAGGCTCACTTATTTATTTCTGTTGTGTCCAGTTGATATTAATAATCAGGCTAACTGATAAACATTCTGTGTATGGCTGTACTTAATTTGAGTTGGGGCTACATATATTATTGGATGGAAATCCTGCCCACAATTATTGAGTTCAACCAATGAGTCATTTTTTTGAGTGTACATCACATCTTTTTTAAATACAGATAAGCAAACAAAACAAAATGCTGAGGAACATTACGTTTTGTTGTCATGTTGGTTTGGGAGCAATATGCATCCCATTAATCTAGCAAAAGTTTTAAATGTATACAGCGTGAGGAATATGTCTCCAGAGCAGTGAGTCAAAGACAGAGAGGAATCGCAGCATTCGCTAACGTTAGTTCTTGTCGCATCTGGGGTCTGATAGACAGTAAATTCATCAAATTCAATGTCCATAATGCTATTTACAAGCTACCATAGTGTGCATATTTCACAGGACCAGCGTGGTTTTCACCGGTAAATTATCCAACAAGGTTCCGCCGCTGTTACTCTGTTAGACCGTTTTAATTTTGTGCATGACTTTGTGAGTGATGGAGCGTCCTGTCCACGGTTCAGTGCTCATCTTATGAAGGGAGGGAGAGAGAGTAGAGTTTGCCTGAGTTCAGTGAGCAAACAGCCATTCTGAGTGTGTATTTACGACTTCATGACATTTCATAAAACGCGGACCCGCAACCCGCCGCTAAGAAACGTACTGTATATAGTGGAAAACACTAATGTGAATACCCCCCATGAGTCGGATTCAGTCTTTGCAAATCATTCAGTGTAAATGAATTGCGGCAATAGGGATGAGGCGGTGTTAAGAAATGGATGAAGCTTCTGGGTCTGAAAAGTAATCAAAAGCCAACATGCCCTTGGAGAATTCTGGCCAATTTATATGATAAACTTGATCGCTATCAAATGCGTGTAGATTTTGATTGAAAAATAATCTTAACCAAATGGTGCAGGCACAGGAGTAGTTGAGCTTTGGGTAGGAGGCTTCCAACTGAGCTTAAAACGCAGTTGTCGGGGCAAGTTTAGAGTGCTTGTGCCTCTTAACAGACACAAAATGCAATTGAAATGTCTGTGCACATGAACGGGGCCCTTACGTGACAAAAGTAGCGTTTCAAGTCCAAAATTGTTTAGTTTAGTTCTAGCTACCTGTGGTGATACCAATGGAGGAGAGTGCAGATGACAGGTGAAGCTGTGAGTGTGGTATGCGTAATTTACAACAAATAGCATATAAGATGCTAACGGAGCGACTTCTGTAATGTCATCAAAAATGGACCTACTTAACCAAGTCTGTTCATGCTGGCTACAAGTTAGCAATCAAACACAACAAAGGCTTTCATGAAAGTTGAATAGTGTTGAGCTAACCTTAGCAATAAACAATCATAGATCGTCTAAAAGTTTTGTGAAACGACTGCTAGCTTAGCTACAAGAGCAATCAAACACAAACAAAGGCTCAGATCATGCGTCAAACATCCCACTAGGATGCTCTTTTCTAAATTAGGGAAGATGCCGTTAGAGGGCACAGAATCGTTTTTTGGCCAATACCTCCATGCATTTAAAATGGGAAATCTGCTACAGTAAATACCAACAACATGAAACTTGTGTTGCTTGTTAGCCTGCTGCGCTGAGGATCCCTACCAAATTTGGTGAAGATCGACCTGTTAGCCTGAACAATGAACCGTTATAAAATCACATATCTCAATTCACCGTTTTTTTTTTTTTTTAATGACTTGGTTTTCATTTAATTTTTCGAGCCAAATGCATACAAACGCTAATACTTCTTCCCTGGTTTAAAAAAAGACCATTTGAAATAGGTTTTACAGTGCTTCCGAGCGCTGCGATGTTGTCTTCAGAAGACTCTATGTTTACAGGCTGTGGTGATGTATAGGTGCCAAAACAAATCTGTTTGTTTGTAAAATTAGAGTAAATGTCCTTAGATTTTGTTTTTGTCAATGACTTCATAGAGCAAAATAACGTACAATACTTTGACCATGACATTTCCCATGACGTGTATAGGTTCACGACTAGGAACCCAGAAATTCTGACATTCCATGTAAAATTGAACACAACAAACAACGTTCGTGCCCCTGCCTGGCATCATGGTAGTCCCAAAAGTCGGAAAACAGATAGCAGCGAGTCGTATTTGATATGACTGTGATAAAAGAAAGTACCTCTCGTGGAAGTGGTAAAACATGTGGACGTTTATTACAGGGAAAACACCCGAATTTGAAAGTAGCTACATTAGAAATGGGAACCCAGAAATTCTGACCATCCATGTAAATTGAACACAACAACAGTCCGTGCCCTTGCCTGGCATCATGGTAGTCAGAAGAAAGCAGCAGAAAGTCTATTTGATTAGACTGTGTCAGATAAAAGAAAGTACCTCTCAGTGGAAGGTGGAACACTCCACGAATTGAAATAGCTACATTTGAGAAATGGAACAAGGAGGCTAACCGCTTACTTAACAAGGTAAAAGGAGAACGCCTTCCCCGAAAACAGAAGCTAACCCCGGGTAATGTACAGTCATGAGTAGGGATTTGTAGAGCCAGCAGCATGACGAAGACAACCGCAGGACAGAGAACACTACAGGCTGCTTTCACCGGCAATCCGAGAGCTGGTTAGTAGATACGCAGGAAACAACAAAAGCAAGAGGGAACGTGGGTAGTATGTGGACTAATACTAGGAGTCTACTAGGATGAGCGAGTACAGCATTATCTGTTCTGTACTCGGCACTGGGCGGGGCATAACCCGGAAGTGGACAGATTAACCGGAAGTGGGTCGGGTTGTCTTGAAATGGGCGGGGCTTTTACGTATGTTATTTTAAGCATGCACAATTGATATGGGTTGATCAGAAAGTGGTATTTATAGCTGATTAGAAAAACTATTTCCAGACAGCATCAGCATGATCTTAGATCATAGTGTTGTCATGGTAACAAACAAACTATATACAGAACAAGTTCACAACATGAATAAAACACATGCAGTTGCAATATGAAGTAAACTGTAATGAACAAATGAATGACTGTGTTTACGATCAAATAGATGATAGAGGCCTCTTAACAGATACAAAATGAAAGGACCTGCAAGCAGTAAACTAAGTCCACTGGGGCAATGGTGCAAGGAGCTGGACTTAGTTAACTGCTGCAGGTCAGTTAGGCGTGGGGTACCGAACTTCGGTTTTTTTATGGTACCGACGAAATGTTCGGTTTTACACAGTATCAAATTATGCCTCGTCTTCGGTGCCAAGTTCGGTGATGGCTGTAAAGTTAAACGTGATGCGTCACCCAGGAAAGATACATTACGTGGTTACGCCGACAGACGGTGGTTCACGTTTTCTGTTGTGGAACTGGTGCGAGCATCGTGGTTTACCGCTTAAAAATGCCACCTAGAGCAAAAGGTGGCGTCACTTTATTAAGAGTTGATGCCAACAGTGCGAAATGCAATATATGCAAAAAAAAGACATTGTGCTAGGTGGAACACGACTAATTTTGATGAAGCACCTGTAGTGCACGGATCAATTTAAGAGCGGAAAGTTGCAGTGTTTGACTGCAAGAAGAGGCGGACCGCAAGCCAGCGCAGCCTGCGCAGCCCTCCTCCTCTCAGCCCCCGTGGGCAATGCAAAAACCAGAGCCGACTCCAAGTGATTCAAAATATCCACCACCGGTTTGCTCCAGTTGCAGTTTGTGTCTGTAGAGGCACTCTTAAAACTTGCACTGACAACTGCCGTTTTAACTTCAGTGGAAGCTGTATTCCTTGTTGCATGCCACCGACTCGGGTTGTTTTTTTTCAATCAAAGTACACACATATTATAGTGATGAAGATTAACGTAAAAATGGGCCAGAATTCTCCTTTAAACTTGCATTCATCTATCGAAGCGCCTCTCCTCATGGTTGCAAAAAGAAGTCAGTTTGTATAAAGTCTATGGAAAATACTTATCACTTGATTTATTTCTGCAGTCACATTTCCCTAACAAGTAAATGGTCTCAAAAACAAGTTTTGAAAACTTGGGCATGGCAACACAACCTTTCAATGAGGACAGATACTGTTTGGTGCTTACCCACTGCTAGAACCAAGCTCTAATCGGCTTGCCCCATCCTACTTTTTCCATGCAGATTGAGTACCACCTCATGCGGGGGGGGGCGGGAGCTTGGCTGGTTGTCATAGCAACGCCACAGGACATGCCATGACAAACACGCCACACACACAAGTTGAAAGGTGTGTTGGTTTTGATTGTTGGCTGTGGCGTTGCCACATGGCAGTAGGCAAGTTATTTCAAAAGAAAATGGAGGGCAGCAAAATAAATAAGAGAGTCGAGCAGGGGTACCATGTAATGGGAAATGCTATTGGCTATGCATGTCTGGTACAATGATCCAAACCCATCTATCATGAAGCTGGGTTCTTAACTCAATACGTTTTTGGGTACCAACCAAATTACATCAGTACTACCAAGGATTAATTCACAAAAATCAAACAGTGCCAAATTTTGGTACTTGAGTGCACAATTATGTGCAAGCTTTCTGTTACTCTCTGCAGCAGTGCAGAGAGTGGGGCTCCGACCACACACGCAGAGCTGGAGACAGATCCGAGCAAAATACACCCGAATCTGCAGTTTGTGTAAGTCACAGTGAGTCACGGCAATGTGGTGAAGCAGTTGCAAGAGTAGTTACATTTTTTAAAAATACACAGAACCGTTCGCTATAATTAATGGCACTTCACTACCCTTGTTACACGTTTCATTACAGGTTCTCTGTTGAGTTTGTGGGTGTGTGCTTGTCGTGGAGATATTATGTAAACGAGAGCGGCGGGTCGAAAAATCCAGTGCGCTGTAATGTTGGAAGTCCCTCTAGTGTCACGAAAGTGTAACAACAACAACAACCACATGCTTATAGACCCTTTGCAAACACCTATGACGAACGCCATGCCGGACGGCAGAACTCACTCTGGGAAATCTGGTAGGTGCTCACAAAGAGCGGTATTTTGGAGAAGTTGGGAGAAAGCGGAGGATGGAGAGCAGGATTGGACACCAACACTTACCTTTCTATCCTTCCGTTTTCAGTTGAATCTAGGGTGTATTTGGTTATAACAATATTATTACTTCAGTAAAGATTTATATAACACGTAGACTAGGTTTTTAGAGGACATGATCGGATGTGCTAGCCACAATCGTGTTCACAGGGTGCCTATACAACTTTCTAATGATTCCCGGGACACATCCAGGCTCTGGGAAGTTCAGTCATTAATTATCTATCATACGTTAATCCATGCAGTAAATCACAGTGTATTGATCAGTAGTAGCCACACATAATGTAAAATCTAGCCATGTTCTTATCTGTGATTCAATTCGCTGTGTAGCCTACTAAGATTTGACTTGTGGATATACGACGCGACGGGCCGCAGCTAGCAAGTTGTCCACAAAGCTAGCCGCAGCTGCCTCGGCAGCTTGGCCAGGGTAGGAGATCCGCAGACCACATTTAACTCATTTTTTACCTGTTGAAGCTAGTTTCGTGTCCATGTCAATTGAACCAATATTTTTGTATGTGTGTTAAGTTAAATGATAAGGGAATATTATTATTTATCAGTCAGAAAAGGCAATACATACACATGCTTGTGTTTGGTGAGGATACTCTGCAGATTGTGTATTGTGAGAACAGAATGAACACGTACGCTTTGGCTTGCTGTCCGTTTAAAGAATACTCTTCGCCGTCCATTATGGCGTTCATATTTGTGCGAGTAGAGCGTGATGTCCCGTTCAAAGGTCCTATAGTGACATTGACAATGCATAAGCCTAGTAGTGTAGTACATATTAATAACAGGCTGGTTTGAGCATAACATTTTCAAATATTATTCGAATAAATAGCATAGCAATCTGTGTTTCAAAAAAATTAATGTAAAATCGAGAATCGGACCGTGCCCTCAGAATCAAAAATGTAATTGAATCAGGATTTGGAGAATCGTGACAGCCGTAAGAAGCACAGAGACGGATCAGAGAGTGGCAGAGAGGAGGGGAGGTAGGAGCGCAGTTTGGCAATATTTTCAGGTAAAAATGAAACAACGGCAAGCGGTATAATAGTAAAAAGGCTGATGTCCTGATGAAAGGCTGAACCTATCCAACATTGAATGGTGACAAGGAGACAATCAATTTTAATAGAAAGGCTACTGAACTTTGTGAACATAACAAACGTCAATAAACACGCAGCATTCTGACATGGCAGATAGTGCGAGACAGGAGGTCATACAACATTGCGACAAAAATGTGAAAATATTTAATGCATGATTCACCTTTTATTTATACATCATTTATTATTCTTGCATTTTTCCTGTATTATTGATTTCTGTAAACATTTATTTAGCATGTATTTATTAGTCATGTTCTGTCCTCCATAACACACAGGCCAAAACAAAATAGAGACATTCCATCCCGGCAATACTGGTTTATATTATATAAAGCAATATTAGCATGTAATATGCTAATTATATTAGCATTGTTGCCAGAGAAGATAGGATTTCAACTAGCTTAATGTATATTTGTGTCAAATTGTGGTCATTAATTTTGTAATTATTAAATATCGGACGGTAGATATTTCGGTTTTCACTGTTGATTCGTTTCCAGAGAAAATGAATCGTGTTAAATAATCGTAATTTCAATATTGACCAAAATAATCGTGATTAGGATTTTTTTCCTCAAACGAGCAGTCCTAATATGGCTGTATCACAAACAAGTATATCTGGTACAAAGAGCTGACGTGACACAGCACAAAGTCCACTTAATATTTACTACTTTCACAAAAAAAGGACTATGGCCTTCCGTGAAACCATCAAACAGCCACTTCCAGTTAAACCCAGTGTACCATCGTTCCCACTGTCAGCTAGCCTGAGGAGAAGCTGACACTGACAAACAACACAAAATACCAACTGTGCTGGTACGTTAATCCACAAGCAGCTGTGAAAAGGATAGCAGTGCATTATTAACGTTAGCACTTACACAGATTTAAGGCAGTTAAAACTACATTACAACTACAACATCGTATGTGCTAATATGTTATAATCAACGGCAAGCTAAAGACTTGGTAGTATGTATAAAGAGTTAGAGAAGTGACTTCCAACGTAGCTACGTTTGTTTGACATTTCGAAGCTATTTCGTACTTGCCACAACGAGGGGATCTCAATGAATGATTTAAAAACATGTTACCTTAACGTGTCACAATAATACGGTACGTTACGGGTATTTACCTTGGTGTCAGTATTCAGGCATTATGCTAGAACGGTTGGTGAACAGAGGGTGCCTCAGTTTAACAGACCAACAGCTAAGAACGTTAGCTGTACTTTTGACTGTGTCCATACACAATGGCCTGCGGGGTGCTGTCTGGTTTGCTAACACTTCCTTGTTTATTCGAAAAAAAAGCTCCATTACGGTTAAACACATGCGCAAGTAAATCTAATCTGCAACATTGAACCCCAAATGTCCAGAGACGGTTTTAAATAACAATAAAGTATAAAGAATCTTGATAGGTTTCTTACAATAGCAGTTCTTGATAAAAAAAATAATAATTTCAGTTTTGAAGGAAATCCCTTTTAACAATATTTATTATATTTTGTATTAAAATTTGGTAAAATTTCCGCAAATTCACGTCTGGTTTAATCTTGTAATTCCTGATTCTTATTGAGCATTTATTCTTAGTAATGCTAACTTCTAAGAAACATGTACTATTAAATGGATTGATCATTGAAGACTTGATTCCTGCACCTCTGAGAAGCTGCAAAATAAGTCCACATATCCTCATTTTATTACATTATAGTTATTTATTATTTACAATACATGAACATGTCATTTAGACTGAAGCTTTACCAAAGTGACTTACAATTACCTAGATACAGAGGTTGCACGCCTTCGGAGCAACTAGGTTCTGGAGAGCCAAACTAAGTGTTGGGAAATGGACATGGTTGATGTTCACAGTGGGGAACAAACCAGATCTTCACACCAAGGCAGTGTGTCATATCACAACCACCTTTAAGCTTGTTGTTGTAGCCAACCTAAGTGTTTTTTAGGTGCCTGCCACTAAACCATGTTACTGCATTTTTTTGAATATGTCTGGCCATATGGTTGTGTTATGTAAGGAAGGTGAATAAATGTGAATCTGCACACTACTCTGTTCAGCTTAGACAATGAAGAAATAAGAGAGAAATAGGCCATATTACAAAAAGCTGGTAGTGGGATCATGGTGACGAGTCATTACTAGTATCATGAGCCAGGAAGTTGCGCTGGGTAAGGATGTGCGTACCCCGAGGCCCATTGCTAAGCTGTTAGCCAAATCAGAAGTCAGCAGCTGTAGCTCATGACACCTAATAAAGACTGGCACAAATCAGCTGCGCCAATCCTGCAGGCATTTCCATACCAGGCTAGACAGTGGCTTTGAAACAAGGTAAACCAGGCATTGTTACCACAAAATGTAAAGAGCCTATGCTTGAACGTCAGATTTACCACACAGTAATGAAATAAGGGTGCCAGGTCACCTTTACTGAGTCAGTTTGTTGTTTTTTTATTGTAAGTTGCTATATTTTTTTTCTTCTCTGCCTTAGGTTAGGATTCATTATTCAAAGCCACTAGGGGTTTGACTTAATTTCACTCACGGCCTTCAATTTATCTACGTTATCAAGGCACACGAGCGCAACAGCGGCGAAGGCACTTGAGAAATGAAGGAATTCTTATAGGGGACCAACGCACAAAAGTCCAAGGCCAATGATGCTTGCACTGAAACTGCCGAAGGAAACCTATTGGTTTTATAAGGCTTATTATTAGGGCCTGGAGCATCGAATGTATGAAGGAGACAAACGGTTTTAGGTAGCTTATTATTATATTATTTTATTCTTGTTATTTTATTGTTTTCAAGTCCATCGATTTTTGAGGGGGAGGGGGAGGAAATATTGAATCGCCAAAAAACTCACATAAATGTGACACACATGTCACAACTGGTGAAAATAAGTGATTAGGCTCGGGCTACATAGCACTCCCCTAACTTAAATTGGACAACAAAGTTAATATAGTAGAGATATGTCAAATTTGAGGGAGCATAGGTATTATTTTCGAATAGTCATTGTTGCTATTTTGAAGAAAAATTACTAAAATTATAAAATTTTGGAACAAGTCTGGTTTCATGTGATGTTATGAACCTTTAGGATACAGGTTTTCATGCAAAAAAACTTTATGATGCCAAAAACTCAAACTTTTGCAGCCAGGTGCAAATAGTAAACTCTTTCATCTGAATTTCACAGTTAGGCTTGGGGAGTAGTTATGGTTCCTTATAGCGCCAATTTTGACAGCCTCAGTAAAGTACAAATCGTGGCATACACATAAACAACTGGGAGCTTTGCAAGCCTGCTACAGCATTGGGCCATACCATATAAGCACGGTACATAGCACCTACACTAATGCCATGGAAAGCCTAACTGGACATAGTTGGTCTGACTTAACCAGATTTAACACACATATGCTCTTAATCATTAGTGGCACAATTTCCCGTTTACTTCAGTACTCTGCCCGACCATTTGGAGGTGGACATTTTTAATTATGCATTTATATGTATTACCTTCTTTTGAATTGTCTCCTAGGCCGGATTTCAATCTGCTTGAAATCTCTTCTTGATACTCTCTGGACCCTAGTGACAAAAAGTTACAATAAAATTTTGATAGTTGCAAAAAAATACACTGTACAAGTTTTTAAGTAATACATAAGCAACTCTGTGTATAAAAGGAAAGTTGCGTTGGCCTTGGGAAAAATAACCAATTTTCCACAAAACTTGACAAGCTGCTCCTACATGGCTGCTAGCATCTTAGTCAAACTTGGGGGCACAATCACCTATTAGGATGGTGCTGTTTAATTTTTTTTAAATAATCAGCCAAAATATTGATACTAGGGAAACACACTTTGCCAATTGCTACAGTGGAAGACTGTAACCGTAGTTCCTAATTGAGCTTGGAAACGTCATTATAGTATAGTTGACTGACTGTCGGTTTTTAAAATAACTCTTGACAAACGTGAATGACGATTTTTTTTAATAGGTATATAGGAGAGTATCATCGTTCCCCTTGCCCCGTCTATTTTGAAAAGTCTGTTTTATGTTTATCCATTATAATTTTACACTCACCTATAGGATTATAGGAACAACATTACTCATTACGGTGTTGACCCCCTTAACCTTCCACGAACTGTCCTTATTCTAAGTGGAGGATTCACAAGGTGCCTGAAAGCATTCTTTAGAAAGGGTTGGCCCATATTGATAGTGATAGATCTTGCAGTTGATGGAGATTTGTGGAGGCCACAAAGCTCCCGTTCACACCACATCCAAAGATGCTTTATTGGTTGAGATCTGGTGAATGGGTGGGGCCATTTTAGTACAGTGAACTCAGTGTCATGTTTAAGAAATGGCCAATTTGAAATGATTCGAGCCTTTGGACATGGTGCATTATCCTGCTGGAAGTAGCCATAAGAAGATGGGTATAGGAGCCATAAAGGGAAGGACCTGGTCAGAACAATGCTCAGGTAGGCCGTTGGCATTTTTAAACGATGACCAATCGGCACTAAGGGACCTTTAAAGTGTGCCAAGAAACATCACCCCACAATTTACAACACCACACAGCCTGCACAGTGGAAAAAGGCCGGATGGTACATGTTTCATTCGTTGTATGCCAAATCATGACTCTACCATTGATGTCTCAACAGAAATCAAGACCTCATCAGACCAGGGCAAATTTTCCAGTTCAACCGTCAATTTTGGTGAGTCTTGCAAATTGCTAGCCTCTTTTTCCTATTTGTAGTGGGGATGACTGTGTACCCGGGGGGGGGGTCTTCTGCTGTTGTAGCCATCCACCTCAAGGATTGTGCGTTGTTTGGCGTTCAAAATGTTTGATGCATACCGCGGTTGTAAACGAGAGGGTTGTTTCGTCAAGTTGCTCTTCTATCAGCTGAATCAGATCGGCCCATCTCCTCTGACCTCTGCATAAACAAGGCATTTTTCGCCCACAGGACTGAGCCCTACTGGAGGTTTTTACCTTTTCAAACCATTCTTGGTTAAACCCTAGAAATGGCTTGTGCGTGAAAATCCCAGTAACGGAGCGATGCTTGAAATACTAAGACCAGCATGTAGTGTGTTTTTTGGCACCAACAACGCACGCCTACGCTCAAAATGCCCTGAAATCATTTCTTTCCTATGCTGACATCAGTTTGGAGTTCAGGAGATTGTTATTGACAAGGATCACACCCCTAATGCATTTGAAGCAACGCATTGATTGGTTGAGTAGATAATTGCATTAATGAGAAATTGAACAGGTGTTCCGTATAATACTTTCGGTGAGGGTATATCTTATCATACACTTTAGCTAACCACAAAGCTACGCTAAGGCCAGTAGCATGGAATCCCGCTGACATTAATGGAGCTTTGAAACACAACAAACTTATCTGCCAAAAATCAACTAATAAAGTACGTATTTAAGCATATCTTAGTCACAGTCCCTCCATTGTGGTTAAAACGTTAATACTTTGGCCATGCGAGGAGTGAACAAATTAGACGTCAGAGGAAAACAGTATCACGTATTCAGCTGGTGATAAAAGGTAGCTTTTCTTTTACAAATGTGTGAAATCTAAAAAAAAAGGTTGTACGTGTTACTGTCGTTAATGCAGCATTACCGAGTCACATAGATGGATTAGTGCATCACAAGTGTGCATTTTTAGAAGGTAGGCAGCAAGATTAACATGTTTGTTGTAGTTTGATGAAACATAACTAAGGAGTGCCGGTAAAGGATAAGAAGCAAGGTTGACATTGTAACTAGTGAACGACACTTAAATCAAACAAAAGACGTTGCGAGAAAGGTGACCCAAAAAGAAGCACAGACTCAAGTTCCCCCTCAATCAATTGACACTAAAACAAGGCTAGAAAAAAAAAGGGTTATGGGCAAGAAGAATCCAGATACCCATTAAAAAAGAATTTTTTTCGGTACTCCCCAAAACAAAAAAAAAAAAAACCCCCACTAACCACCAAAGAAGATGGACGAGGATGTTATACAGGAGTCATTAAGCAAAATAAAGAAACTGCTGTTTAGTTCAAAACTGCAGGGACACAGCATTTCTTTTACACTGACTGTTGGTTAGATTCAAATGAAGTACTCATAAGCTTGACTGCAGCATTGCTGATAAGCTTGGAAAAAGGACAACTTGTCTTGAATGTTTTAAACCTGGTTAACAGTACCACACATGCCAGTACGTCGGAGGAGGACATGTCTGCCCTGCTTCAGGAATGGGAATTGATGAGGAGCGCGAGTTGTCATGCTTGTGCCTCAGGGACAGTGGGGCCAACCAGTGAAGGATGCGACCTTTTTCTGATGCCAGGACTGAGCTGCAAGTGTACATACTGCACCTGGTTATAAATGATGCCATTAGTTCCCAACAAATGGTGGTGGACATTCTGCCAAGGCAAGAAAAATGTCATACAGGACTTCAACCATCTGTTAAAACACAGGAACACCTGCTGCAATTCAGAATGGAGCTAGGTGTCCTTCGCCTTCTATAATACAAGCAGTACAGATGAGGTGGTACTCTACACTGCCCAGTTTGGTGCGGATTATCAACAAAAAAAAAGCCATCACCTGCCTATGCAAGCGACCAGGACATGTAGTAATTTATGTCAGCAGAGAAAAAGAATGATAATGGTCCATTGTGCAAACCGGCAGAAACCACTTTGGACCACTGAGTGGGGCTGGAGGGGACACTTAGGCATTCAGTAGAGCAGGACTCATCCACATCCTGCACTTACCATGCCCACAGCAGTGTTACCCCAGTTACTTGAGGCAGCAGAAGCCCAATAAACACAGGGGTATAAAAAACAATGCTGGATAGATTTCAAAAACAGGTTTTTGCTAACGTTGAAGGATTTAAAGAGGTGGTGCTTGCCTGTGTTCTTGACCACGATACAAGAAGCGTCTTGGTACCAGCAAATTCTGACAACAGTGAAACCCTGACTGAAAGAGGCTATGAGACCAGTCCACCAGAGTCTGCCCCTGAAACTTCACTGAGGAGGACGCCGAAAGATCCAAAAGGCAAAAGAACAAGCGAACACAAAGGACCCTGTGTCTCGAGACGTGCTCGGTTAAAACGCATCAGTACAGGGATCTCCGCTGGCGACCAGCTTCATATTTGTCTGGCTCTTCTCTTCTGCAAAGACTGTAGATGAGAACTTGGGGCTAGTCAACGTTCTTGTACACCACCACGCTTTGTATTACAAGGCTACTTATTAGTCATATATTTTTATTTTCTTTTTAAGTGTGACGAAGTTGAAGTTTCAAGTATGGGGAAGTAGTATGGGAATCATATTAGGTCTGAAAAGAGGGGACATTACACAGAAGGAGAGGTTGACCCACTAACAACTGTAGCCGTGCGGACGGTGTTGGTTTTTTTTTTTTTTTTCTCGGTTACGTTCAGGTCTCCTCCAGAGCAGGGGAACGTCCGTGCTCGCCTGTCTGCCTCCATTCTGTTGTTGCGCCCAAGTCATCTCTTACAGCTTTGCGCCAACAAAATTCAGTCTGCCACTCTGTTCTGCGCCCAACCAAGTTCTCTAGTGCCACTCCGTACTTGCACCCAACAAGGTTCTGTGTCTTGTATGTTCCGTGGTTTGCCCCTTTTATAAAAAAAAAACAAATTCCCTCTTTGGTCCACATGGACAAACCCTCTTAAACTGATAGGCCACATGTACAAGGCGGAAGTACAAAAAACAACATTTTAAAAACACAAATAACAAATATAAATTAAAAATATAAAGTGCAGTAAATAAGATTAAAACACAGTAAAATGATACTTGCAGCTAATCCAAATTAAAAGAAAGATTACATAAAAATAAATTCACAAGCCTCTCCTCGATAAGCGTAGCTCCCATGCGCCATTTTATGCTACAAGCCTATACACCGGCAGGGCAGTTAGCATCCCAATGAGTGCCATTTATTTTGGCACACTTGAAAGTGGAAATAAATTTACATCTGAGGTTCCAGACTCTATTTGTCCGTTGTTTATTTCTAAAGAAAACGACAAATGTTATCAAAAGGGCCCCTTACCTTTGGACTCACGGTATGGCTCAGTCGCCGTAGCAGTAGCAGACGTTTTTGCTCATAGGTCGGAAAAATCACTGTAAGTCGGAGAAGCTGGCAGACAATTTAATTTATATCAGTGGTTAGGTTTAGGTACTAGCAGTGTTAGTTAGATGAATTAGCCTGTGCTCTTGTGGGATCTCCTAACTATACTACGCTCTCCGTCTCGTTGGATGGGAATTATTTTGGAGATTTCTCTGAACAGGCTACCAGAAGACTTACAACAGGGGCTTGATCGAGTATCCGGATCTTGAAACAAGTTATACGGTATGGATAAAAGCACTTTTGACGAGTACAAGTCTATACGAGTAATAGAGTACTATACGTGCTCGGATTGAATACAACTCCTCAACTGGCCGCGCAGTGGTGCTGTGGATAATCACAGCGCCCCCCCCCCTCATACAAAACACCCGTTCGGAATCAATCACACAACACAGGGTTAGGGTTTCTCAGCTTCAGGTTTGTTTTTAACTCGGTTGTAGTCATTACATAGTAACCAGTAGATGTCTGTGAACGTGGGTTTGTAGTCCTTACAGAGTAACCAGTAGAGTCGGTGTGAACGGGGGTTTGTAGTCATCTTACATAGTAACCATGTAGATTTCTGGGAACGGGGGTTTGTCGTCCTTACATAGTAACCAGTAGATTTCTGGTGAAAGTGGGGGTTTGTCGTCCTTACATTACGTAACAAGTAGATTTCTGTGTGAACGTGGGGTTTGTAGTCCTTACTAGTAACATAGATTTCTGGAAGTGGGCGTTTGTAGTTCCTACATCAAGTAACCAGTACGTTCTGGTCTGAACGTGGGTTTCAGAAGCTGCTTGGTTTAAAATGCAACTCCGTTGCCGTCTTGCCATCGGGATTGTTTTACTGTCAGATGCCCCCGCCCCCTTTCTTCTGTGTATCTATCTTCTCACACACCCACACACACACACACACACACACAACACACATATTCTGTGTGGAAATAAACGAACTAAAAAAATAAAAAAGAACCAAACAACACAAAATATCACATGATCATAAAAAAATAAAGTTAAAAAAAAAAAGTTATATTGGTATGAAACCTCTTGTCATTACATTTACTTCTTAATTGCACAAACCGCATTGTGTTGTATCATGTTGCAAAAAAACATTGTATAGTTTGTTTGTTACCATACAACAACATTGTTAGGTAAGCTTTTTCCCCCAAAAAAATGATGTCATGTTAAATAGTTTTCAAAATCAGAATAAATATAACCAATTTTTGATCAAATCATATGATACATATGAGTTAAAGCCTCCGAACATTTCAAGAGAGAAGCTGACCCATCTTCCGGGTTAAATCTGAACCAATTCGGTTTTAGGCCCCGCCCAGTCACGAGTTCACGGAGCGGAGATAAAGATAATTCATGTGGAGTAAACACGATACAGATACAGATTACGATTAATGCTGTACTCGCTATCCCTAATCTAAATGTTACATGTGCTGTATTATATAGCGATTTTCCAGTCTTAAAAAACGGCTCAAAGCGCTTTTTACAGCTACAGGAAACATTCACCACTTCACACACTGTGGACGCGGGATGCCGCCAATGGTTGCCACCTGCATAATCGATAAACATGATACACATTCACACTTGATGCGCAGCACCGGGGCAACTGGGGTTCCAGTGTCTTGCACCAGGCACACTTCGACAATGACTGAAGGGGCATGGGACTTTCGAACCCCAACCTTCCGATTGGCAGGCAAACAGACTTTTTTATAACTGAGTTTTATGTGATCTTACAGCCCGCCCTGTAGGTTGGTCTAAAGAACACCCTTTATTCAAAGTCATTAGCCCCCACGTGGCAACAAGTAGGCCTGTGTGATCATCTAAAGACCTTAAGATCCTGAAAGTTATATTCAAGCAAAATTTTTGTCCACTGATGTGAGCGTGTGGCCATTTTGATGCCTGTATTGAGAACAATGAAGTTGTGAATTTGTACATTTGTCCATATGTCCGAAATTCACACGATTGACAAGTGGGTCCAGGCGTGACAACATTGATAGGACCAAAAATTGACTTCCCTTTTGTGTCCTAGCCCCCCCGCGGGGCAACCGGAAATCACGCTTACAGACAAACTCATCTGTTTTTGATTACATGAATTATGTGTGGTCTACATGTGATTAAGCAACCCCCTTATACTCTTTACCACGCCCCCTTTCGAATTGAGTCGTTAGGAGGGGGTGGGAAAATATGAGCGGAGCCGCAGAAGCTGGAAAAGACTGGACGCGTTACAACTACGGAACAATAGGCAAATTGTGAATAAGTCCTTTATAATGTCTGAATTTTGACTCTATGGTCACGTCTAGTTACCTTTTCTAGGGATATCACAATCCCAATCAAATCAGTAGTTCGCGGACATCTCGAGGGTATTATCCACATTGTTAGGCCTAGTCTCACAACTCAAACACCATGAACCTAGTACTGCATTGTTGTATTCTAAGCACTCTAGGCACTAACACACTCATGAACATGTAGCGGGGCAATAAGTGATAGGGCTTACTGCAGGTGACCACTGCTAGCCACTGCTAGCGCCTACAACAGCAACAAAATTTTTTTCCCACGTCCAAATACATTTATACTAGTTTGGATGTATAGTTCAGTAGGATACCATCATCTCAAAGTCTCCACTGGCTTATAGGCTACACATAGTCCTTAAACCGTATGGCTAGTAGAGTATTAGGCTATAGATGCCTTGCACCAGTGTTTACTAATCACCACTCGCCATCATTAACTCATGCAATAGCCTACTACAATCCACACCACTTCAGTCCCATTCTTATTATTTAGGCTATTTTTGTACGCATTAAGGAATGGAAGACTAATAAATAATTTGAATATTGAATCTAATCTTAACCCTTGGTTTCTTTGATTTTGTGCTTTTGGTAGTCTTACAGGGCTAAGTGAGGAAGAATTGCGTGTCTGACAACGCCCCGATCCTATCAGTATTAAAACTGTTTGCATTACAACAAGACAAAACACCGTTAGCTGACTGTCACCATCTGGTATCTGGGAGCCACTGTTCTCTGTCCTCGTTCTCTGGAGCACAGTGTTGGCGCGGGGAAAAACTGACAACATTGGCGCTTTGTATTTGTGACTTTAGGAGATTTATCATAATTCTACGTTGTATTAAAAGAGATTGTTACTGATGCTGTGAGTACTGTAAATTGATTCAATTTCAAGAGAAACCTAATTTTAATATAAATTCAGTGGTACTGTCTATTCTTGATATATGCATATTATAACAGGAAAACAAACATTGTTGATAGACTAAATATAAAACACAGACCAGGGACAGATGAGCCCAAGATGTAAGACGAGACTCATTATGAAAATAAGCCAGACAATGCAAATACAGTTATAGTGAGGTTAAATAAGGGGATGGGCAAAGGTATTGATATATCTGTTTGTCTTGCTTGTTGGGATGGGAGTTACGTCGATAGTCCCTGTTTCAGTGTAGGTGTAGTGTCTTATTATCAAAAATGGCCTCATAGCCTCAAATACAAATTCTGGCAGGTTAAACCAAAAAAATTTGTAAAAATTGGATTAAGGCCATCTTGTCTGGTTCTTTCCCTACTGCTATTCTCTAATTGCTTCATCTAACTTCTGCCATTCTGTCTCTAGCGTCCAGATTCTTTAAAGGCTAAGTTATTTGAGGATATACGGCCAAACCATGGAAATATCTGAAATAATATCTTGAAATCAAGCCATAAGTGGTGAAGGAAAATGTTTCTTTAAATTGTTTCATCATCTTCTGCATCACTAATATTAATGAATTAATTATCTTTATCTCCAGACCGTACATAAGCCCCGTGAGCTTATGATGTAGTTTCTGGAGGTTAATGACGGTGCTTTTATCAGTATGGGCAATGAGGTAAGCGTTTCTATCACAGTATCTATTAATGTCCTGTACTATTGGATCGCATATTGCTTTGGTGGCTACGATGCTTGGATTTACTGGATTCTATCAAAAACTCACTTAACTTAAACTAGAAGTAGCCATCTACACTATAATTGCATACAGACATATCATTTTTTTACAATTTATTTATCAAATGTCAGATATATTTATATATTTCCATATTGTAGAAGGTCTGCATGAAATTTCCAATAATCGTTTTTATTTTGGGGGATATTAATGTATCACACAGTGATCAGTTAAAGGTGGTGTACTAAGAATCAGCATATTTGAGACATTGCTAGACTAACATTCAGGGATTGTAACCTATAAACCTATGGATTCACTACCATTGGGTTGGACCCATGAGAATTGAAGACTTCTGGGTTCCTATCCGCAAAAGGTATTAGCGGTTTGAATTTAGGGAAATCCCATAGAATAGATTCCAGTTGTGTGATTGTATTTAGAAGATATTTATAATGCATTCATCCAGATGTCAGATTCAATCATCCACCAATCAAAGAATGTGGTGTGGACTCCTTCTCATCAAGTGAATGCATCAGTAACTTCTGATCTGATAACGCATTTTGTTCGGATATTAAAAACAATGAAAGCCACAAATGTTACATAAAAATATTAAAATACCTTCAATATTTTACAGACAGCCAGCAGTACCCAACTATACATTAGATTGTAAAGGTTGATGACTTCCCTGGGCATTTATTGAAGCAGATGGCTACAACGCAGATCGATTGGAACCATGCACCTGATATAATAGTCCCACCCCCATTGGTTGACCAGGAAGGAGGTAAGCAGCGTCCCAGGTGGACGGGTTATCTGTTGCTGAACGTCCACCAGCTCTGCCGCATAATAATGTATGAAGACTCCTTTCAGATTTGACCCGATGATGGCAGTAGCAAGTAGCTCGCGTACTGACATTTACATTGACTGGAAACAAAGAAGAAGAAGGAGAGGCTAGTTGGACGTTTGGGCTAAATGTGGTCAACGTAGGTCAGAGGTGACAGCGTTAAACGGATCGGCTCTTTAGGTGTTGGGTTTGGCAATAGTAGTGGTTTTATTTTTCAAAACCCAGTAGGATTCTAGTCGCTTGTTAGCACCAGGCCAGTTGTTCAAGGCAAAGCTTTAAAAATTGAGGAAATCCGGAAAAAGCGTAACGTTAATTCATGTAAATATCGGACTCGGGAATCAGGTAAGCGAAACTACAGCCGAAGAAAAGCGTCCTTCAACCGAGTCGTATTGCACACAAGGTGTTGTACCATCGATGCATACCAGAGGTTACCCAGTGGTAAGGAGTAAATGCGGTGGAATAACACGTATAAAGCAAAAAACACAGAGACTACGTAAAGGCACGCCAGCACCCCACCATCGCTAGTTTCTGCTCCACCGCTAGCAACGATGTCAACGCTACAACGCTAGATGT
>NC_045741.1:625461-629185 GCF_008692095.1 Etheostoma spectabile | reverse complement strand
TATGCGGGAAATTTACAGGCAACGATGCCGCTGACTACGAGCATTTGTGGCTCTAACGCCAACACTCCGAGCCGAGTGATGGGGGGGACTGTGACAAGACATTCAAACAGTACCAATGACGAGACTGAAGAAGTGTTCCAAGCAATGCTTCCAGATTCAAGGCTTGTACACGTCATTTACCTCTGGAAAAGATAAGAGCAATACGTGGCTAAATTTGGATTGGCGCCATATATCAAAAATACCTAATCACAGAAGTCCAGAATGCGGTGCGTTTGTAATTAGTTCGCGAGACCACTGAACCAGAAAACCAAAAGCAAACAACTGGACTTGCATGTGCGTGTATCGTTATAAATTGGTAGGACACTCTTGGGAAGGCTTTCTCAAGTGCAAGTCACTTTTTGTTTATATAGAATATGAATTGTTTTCCAAGTATATTCACAAAAGCTCATGAGTAAACATCAAAACTTGAACAAAATTGGTCACTGGAGACCTGAAAAACACACATATAGATACACACACCACCACAACACCACCCACACACCACACATTCCATTCCACACCGCAAAACACTCATACACACTGCTGTCTACTCTCTCTCCATGATTAGTACTCCACAAACGAAACCCATCCATCTGAGTGTCTATCTCTCTTCGTCTGTCCTGTTAGCCACAAATCATATAAGAGTCTTTGCATTTTAAAAGCAGCTGGAAATTGGCATTTAATTATTTTTTTTGTTTCAAAAGGAACAGTGTTTTTTTAATATTCACTTGTTATTTCACTTGAGTTTATACAAATTTGTTCAAGGACCCAAATGTTCTGAAAATATTGTAATAATATAAATTAGGACAGCAATTACATTTGTGTATGCTTTCAGATTACACACATTAAGTCAATGTTCTTAACTCAACCCCGATTATTGTTCCTTTTACCATACTGTTAATTTTGTGTTTACTTGGAAAGTTACTGTATATTTCCACTTTGTTTTCCTCGTAAATTGGGTCTTAAATTTCATTTCGAATTGGTATTAAAAAGTCTTAATTTAACTTTGTTAATACCTGTAGCCACCTGAATAAGCCATAAGTACATTATATGCATTTCACTAACCAAATCTGTGATAGACAGGACTTCCTTAATCCTCTGCCCATCACCTTGTCTTTGCTCTTCAGTTTCTGATGGCAGGTGCAGTTTTCTAGAGTCAGACGCTTCATAAAATTGATCCGCAGGACAGCCGGACTTGCCATTTTGCAACACCTTTACTCTAAACAGAAAAAGGGCGGATGACAAATACAAAACAATTCAATTATATTTGCAATACCAAAAAATAGCTTGTGATTATGAAAGTCTGGCATCAAGACTCTTACCATCGACACAAGCTGCTTTCCAACTTAACTGCAAAGATGAGATCATATATTAGACCTGTGGGCAAAGGAGAAATACTCAGGCATGTATCTAATGAAGTAATTGTTATTATAGTCAAACATATTAGTGCATAGGTGCTATACTTCAACCTATAATGTGCCCTGATTTCTGTGATGCAGAAAAAAAGATGGAATCGTTGAATTATAAGTGGTCATAGCCAGAATAATTTTCTGAATTGGTCAGGAATGCGTGTTTATCAGAAAATAAGGTAGGCATTGATTTTTAGTAGAACAAAATGTATACTTGTACCATTTTTCTTCTTGTAAAATTTGACCAAATACCATACCAGGGTTAAGCCTGTTGGGGGCAGACACCATTGGTTTAGGTTTCTCTTACTGACAGCCTCCAAATTTACAAACAACAGAGCTATGTGTGAAATCAACCAACATCTCCTTTTAACTGGCTTCAGGGGGAAAGATGCCGGAATCATGGCGGAATACAACCTGTTCAGCATGGAATTGGACTGCTTCAACCAGCTATTCACCCTGTGCTACTGGCAACGGGGGTACCTTGGTTGCACAGCATCCATTGTCAAGAGGCACTATCTTCTCTTACCTTGCAGGCTTTTAAGAAGGCAGACTTACCCACATCACAAGAGCTGTAGACCTCACTGACGTATTTGTAGTGTTGCCAGGTCTCTCTCACAAATGACCTGACATAAGCAGGTTGTATTGATACTGTGAGGCATGACTCCCTTCTGTACTCTCTGTGACTTTCATATAGTATAATGCATTATCAGTCACCACTGCCAGAATGTATTCAAGTTCAACTGACTTGTATGAACTGACTGCAGTACTGCTTGTAAAAATGTTGAAAAATTGCAGCTTTCCATGAAGAATGACATCAGTTAGGAAGTATTTTTCTCTCACTGCCTGTTGATTGATATTTATCTGTTTATTTATGTACGGTTTTTATTTATTTATGTTTGCCTATCTTTGGCTCCAATTTACAAAAAATTCCCCTTTCACAATCTCACGCTTGATCGTGTTGATTTTGTCATTGCCTCAGTGGTAACCTCAAAGGATTTTCGCTGTGGATTTAGCTTTGTTTTTGACATGAACTTTGTTTCAAATGGTCGTTACATGTGGTCTTTGACATGGTGTTCATGTCTTCTTGTGTGGTGTTCATATTTTTAATTACACAGCAATGTTCCCTTGGTTTTGGTGGACCCACCACATTATTAGTCTTTAACTCAATACAGCTATAACTAATGTAGTAAACAATACTGATATTTCTACTTTAGCTCTACCAATGTACATCTTTATTGTTTTATTGCCATTGAGATAACGTTTATGATTTATGCTCATTTTAGTTTTTTGTGAGAAAACGCAAATTCATATAAAAAAGTAAAATAGAACAAGATTTTTGATTATTATAGTGCTTATTTCTTAGAACTAATCAGAACGGTGAAAGTGCTTGAAACGTAACAATTTTTAGTTGGTGTGAGAATTGCAGGTGCGAAAGACAACATCCCCGCACACTCACAGACTCACTGAAACACACAGACACGTGCACACACGACACACCCCACAGGCAGGCTCAGTTAGGGGGAAAAAGTTAGTTTTTGCACATACTGGCCTGCACGATTTCAGAGCCAACGATTTTTTGCTAGATGTGATATCAGATTCTCTTGCCACGATTTTTTTCTCACAAAGTCTAATGTTTTATTGCAACCACTGAACCGTGACAAAACAAAACAATTGGGAAGTCCAGACGATTTGTTTGGACGACTAGCACATTGCGCATCACCTGTAAACCAGAGGCTTCAATGAAGAGAAGGGAGAGCAGTTAAAACCTATTTTCTACCATCTTGTTTTAAACTCACGAGAGAAAGTAATTGCGTTTTTGCAGCAATTGGGTCGTAAAATTCTGAGACCACACAGCATCCCAAAAAACTTCAAATGATTAAAACATTATTAATCTGACTAGTGGAATCACAATCAACGATTTTATTACAATTATTGTGAATAGCTATACCTTCATTATTACATTGTAATAATTACACTTGGGTCTAGTAGACCCAAACACTCTCATATTAGTTTATGGGTGCAGGTCATTGGACGAAATGTTATTTTTTATGTTCTTCCAAAAAATGACCAGCCAGTGAGTTGAATTGTTTGATGGTTTGTCTTCATGTACAGTATGTTTCTGGGTGCAAAGGTTTTAATATCATGTCCTACACTGTATGACCTACGAGCAGTTTGTGGCTCTACGCCAACACTCCGAGCCGAGGTGATGGGGGGGACTGTGACAAGACACAATTCATACAGGTCAAATGACGAGACTGAAGAAGTGTTCCAAGCAA
>NC_045741.1:625302-625424 GCF_008692095.1 Etheostoma spectabile | reverse complement strand
TGGAAAAGATAAGACCAGATACGTGGCTAAATTTGGATTGGCGCCATATATCAAAAAATACCTAATCACAGAAGTCCAGAAATGCGGTGCGTTTGTAATTATGTTCGACGAGACACTGAACC
>NC_045741.1:624883-625070 GCF_008692095.1 Etheostoma spectabile | reverse complement strand
CACACACACACACACACACACACACACACACACATTCCCATTCCCACACCGCAAAACACTCATACACACTGCTGTCTACTCTCTCTCCATGATTAGTACTCCACAAACTGCAACCCATCCATCTGAGTGTCTCTCTCTCTCTCTCTGTCTGTTAGGCACAAATCATATAAGAGTCTTTGCATTTTAA
>NC_045741.1:618249-624858 GCF_008692095.1 Etheostoma spectabile | reverse complement strand
TCCTGCGTATCTACTAACCGCTATCGGATTGCCGGTTAAAGCAGCCTGTAGTGTTCTCGTCCTGCGGTTGTCTTCGTCATGCGCTGGCTCTACAAATCCTACGTCCATGACTGTAACAGTTACCGGGGTTAGCTTCTGTTTTCGGGGAAAGGCGTTCTCATTTTACTTGTTAATGTAAGTAGGGTTAGCCTCCTTGTGTCCATTTCTCAAAGTAGCTACTGTTCAAATTCGTGGAGTGTTCCACTTCCACTGAGAGGTACTTCTTTTATCTGCACAGTCATAATCAAATAGGACTTTCTGTCTGCTTTCTTCGACTACCATGATGCCAGGCAAGGGGCCGGATGTTGTTGTGTTCATTTTACATGGAATGTCAGAATTTCGGGTTCCCATTTCTAAATGTAGGCTACTTTCAAATTCGTGGAGTGTTTCCCTGTAAAACGTCCACATGTTTTACCATTCCAGAGAGGTACTTTCTTTTATCGACAGTCTATCAATACGACTCAGCTGCTTTTTTCCGACTTTGGGACTACCATGATGCCAGGCAGGGGCACGAACGTGTGTGTGTTTGTGTTAATTTTACATGGAATGTCAGAATTTCTGGGTTCCCTCGGAAACTATACAGTCTATGGGAAATGTCATGGTCAGAAGGTATTGTACGTTATTTTGCTCTATGAAGTCATTGACAAAAACAAAATCTAAGGACATTTACTCCATAATTTTACCAAACACAAACAGATTTGTTTGGCACCTATACATCACCACAAGCCTGTAACTAGGCTTCAATGAAGACAAGCATCGCAGCGCTCGGAAGCACTGTAAAACCTATTTCAAAATGGTCTTATTTTAAAACTCAGGGAAGAAGTAGTTAGCGTTGTGATGGCATTTGGCTCGAAAATTAAAGTGAAACCAAGTCATTAAAAAAAAAAAAAAAACGGTGAATTGAGATTGTGATTTTAACGGGTATGTGTTCAGGCTAAAGGTCGATCTTCACCAAATTTGGTATGGATCCTCAGCGCAGCATGCGAACAAGCAACACAAGTTTCATGTTGTTGGTATTGCGTAGCAGATTTCCCATTTTAAATGCATGGAGGTATTGGCCAAAATAAACGATTCTGTGCCCTCTACACGGCCGATCTTCCCTACTTAGAAAAGAGCATACTAGGGGATGTGTTGAACAAATGATCTGAGCCTTTGTTGTTGTGTTGATTGCTGCTTGTAGCTAAGCTAGCAGTCGTTTCAAAAGTTTTAAGCGATCTATGATGTTTGATTGCTAAGGTTAGCTCAAAAACTATTCACTGAAAGCCTTTGTTGTGTTTGATTGCTAACTTGTAGCCAGCAATGAACGACTGGTTAAGTAGGTCCATTTTTGATGACATTACAGAAGGCTCGCGTTAGCATCTTATATGTATTTGTTGTATAAAGTGACGCATACGCAACTCACAGCTTCACCTGTCAAATCTGCACTCTCCTCACATTGGTCAGTCCACGGGTAGCTAAACTACAAACAATTTTGGACTTGAAAACGCATACTTTTGTCACGTAAGGGCCCCCGTTCATGTTGCACAGACATTCAATTGCATTTTGTGTCTGTTAAGAGGCACAAAGCACTCTAAAACTTGCCCCGACAACTGCGTTTTAGATCAGTGGAAGCTCCTACACAAAGCTGCAACTACTCCATGTTGCCTGCACCGATTTGGTTAAGATATTTTTCAATCAAAATACACGCAATTGATAGCGATCAAGTTATCCATATAAATTGGCCAGAATTCTCAGGGATGTTGGCTTTTGATTACTTTTCAGCACCAGAAGCTTCATCCATTGCTTACACCGCCTATCCCTATTGCCGCAATTCATTTTACACTGAATGTATTTGCAAAGACTGAATCCGACTCATGGTGGTATTCACATTAGTGTTTTCCACTATATACAGTACGTTTCTTAGCGGCGGGGTGCAGGGGTCGCGTTTTTATGAAATGTCATGAAGTTCGAAATACAAACTCAAAGGTGTTTGTCCAACTGAACTCAGGGCAAAACTCTGCTCTCTCCCTTCATAGAGTGAGCACTGAACCGTGACAGGACGCATCACTCACAAAGTCATGGCAACAAAATTAAAACAGTCTAACAGAGTAACAGCGGCGGAGAGCCTTGTTGATATTTACGTGAAAACCACGCTGGTCCTGTGAAATATAGACAGCTATGGTAGCTTGTAAATAGCATTATGGACATTGAATTTGATGAATTACTGTCTATCAGACCCCAGATGCGACAAGAAGCTAACGTTAGCGAATGCTGCGATCTCCCTCTGTCTTTGACTCACTGCTGCTGGAGACATATCCTCACGCTGTATAAATTTAAAACTTTTGCTAGATTAATGGGATGCATATTGCTCCAAACCAACATGCAAAAACGTAATGTTCCTCAGCATTTTGTTTTTGCTTAGCTGTATTTAAAATAGATGAGTGTACACTCAAAAAATGACTCATTGGTTGAACTCAATTAAATGTGGCAGGATTTCCATCCAATAATATATGTAGCCCCAACCTCAAATTAAGTACAGCCATACAACAGAATGTTTATCAGTTAGCCTGATTTAATATCAAATGGACACAACAGAATATAAATAAGTGAGCCTAAATTATTTTTTTCAAATAGATACATAGTATGTCATTGAGTTAGCCTAACAAATTTATCAAATTCAGCTGCAATGAAATAATTACATCAACTAAATGAAATTGATTTACATTTTCCAACTCAAATGTGCACAATTATTGGAAAATAATATGTAAATACATTTTTCTTTTGACCCCCATTAACATACACATGAGACAAACCTGGTTGACATTTTTTTTTATTGAAATACATTAAGATTTGAACATCTTTTACTTAGAGCCCCTCTACTCAATGTTTTTTCTTCTCATTCTCTGTGGAGTGTTGCGCTTCACTGTGTCTGTAATGTAAAATAGAATGAGCTTTATTGATCCTCAAAGGTGACGTTACATATTACCACAACCACGAAACATATGCGTATATGTGAACTTCCCCAGTGGGGATCACTGAAGTCCCCATCTCATTCTACACAGTGAATCTCAAAGTGCAGTTTGAGACATAAAGGCTGTTTTCCACATCTGCTAAAAGTGGGAATTTTCTCCAAGCTTGTGATATCCCAACTAATTGGACTTCAAGTCTGATCAAATATACAATTAATATTAAGTTGATGTAAATTGAAGCTGTAAAGTGCACATACACTGAACAAGGGTGTGCGTACTTGCATGTAACATATGCACGCAAAAACATCCGAATGTTACTGCACCAAGACATCTTGCGTCCAGCAGGACAAACTTCATAAAATGTGCTAATCATAGATTCAGGAAATTCTATGAGGTAGGAGTAAATTCCCCTTCTAAGATTTACATGTGAAAAGTATACTTTTTCTGCGTTAAAACAAACAGACAAATTATGCAGATTTGTATGCGTCTTAATACTAAGTCTGGAGGGCATCTTTAACAAAAGTATCAAGATATTAACTTTGTTACTAGATAAATACAGGTATATGAACTTGAATTAACAGTATACTGGTACAAAAGAATGGCCAGCTACCCCAAATCTCAACAGCAAAGACACTATAGGCTACACATTTTTCAATGTGCCCCTTAGTGAAGTTTGACACTCCTGCTATGGCTGGATAGAACACACTGCAAAACCTATATTTGGATAATATAGAAAAAAATTCACAAAACATTTTGCGTATTAACAGCAAGGAAGTCATTTTCAATATAACTCACGTAAATGTCACTTGCAAGATACTTTTTTTTTTTTTTAAATAAGAGTTCTGGCCACTTACATCAAACTCAATTTCAACCCGTCTCGAGTCATGAAATAAAAATGTAGAGATGAATGGCACCGGGAGGTAGTAAGAAATTATGATGGAGAGGGTGAAATGGGCAAACCTGGGTGTAAACACTTGTCCTTGTCCAAGTAGCTCAGTCTTAAACCCTCCATCAAGGTAGATTGTCACATGCAAACACTTGATTTTCAGCGTGTATCTTTGCATTCAATTGTGCCAATCCAAATGCATTATGATCTTCTGGAAAACTCAAAAAGGTGTATTTGAGGTTGTCTGGAAAATTCAGATCAAGGGCAAAATGAGCCCAAAAAGCATGACAAAGCCCACGATGACATTGCCCAAGTGTTCGGGACTTTTGATGCCTCCAACGTCCTCAGGCTCCCTGATCCCATCTCTTCGGATCACGTAAATCCCCATGACTGTGTTTGCTAGTCCTTTCTGCATCCTCAGTCGCCAGTGCCGAACACCTCAAAACACAGAAAGCACCACAAGTGTTTAATAAAAGAGGACAGAGAACGAAGGGGACAACTTCATCACATGGGGGAAGTGACAATAATTAGCCAATTATCATAAGGCTTGTCATTTAAATAAAGTGTGCCATGGGAAAAGTAAGAGGGAGAAACTGTTCAACACTACTAACATTTTGTGATGAATTTACCAGATTTCTTTGAGAAGGTGTCTGGGTCTTCATTAAGGTGGATGACGAAGCCTTAAGGATACATCCCTCCTGGTGTTTGTGTTACACTGGAGCAGGGATAAAAAATGAGAACACAATTTAGCCAAATGTCGTTTTTGGGAAGTAGCAGGTTGTCTAAAGATCTAACCCCTAAATGCCCCCAACAAGCAAGTTTGTACCTGTCTTGCATGTTTACATAGCCATGGTGAGTGGTTGAACCAATGCAAAAAAAATAGATTTGGATAAAAGCACTATAACAAGTAGGCCATTAAAAATGTGTTTAAATAACAGGGTGGCCCGCGGGTCCTTAAAAAGTCTAAATCACGTTTCTAAAATAAGGCCTAAAAAGCATTAAATTGTCCTTAAATTCAGATTGGGTAGGTCTTAAATATGTTGTGTCATGTCCACGGCAAAATGCAGGCATCTGTTGTCGAATATTTTTTCCCGTATGGCTTTGCGCTGCGTTGTCGCGGTAACATAAGCCCATTTGTACATGTCCTATCCCCTGACCAATGCCATCCAACCTTAACCACTTAACCAATCAAGCTCTTCGTGGGCGGGTGTTGGCGTGGCCGTAGTCAGTGAGATTTGTAATTTTGCGGGATTCGTAATTTAGCAGCATGTAGGTGATACAGCAATTGTTGATAGCCGTCTAGAACACGGGGAATGCAAGTTCAGTGACAAAGGGCTTGAAAACAACAGTATCCTTGGTTAGGCGGTGCCTGAAAATGCTTATGAAGCGAACTGCGTTATGTGTCGGAAGATTTTCAAACTGGTCAATGGGGATCAGAGCGGTGGAATAACACGTAAAAGCAAAAACACGAGACTACGTAAAGGCAGCCAGCACCCACCATCGCTAGTTTCTGCTCCACCGCTAGCAACGATGTCAACGCTACAACGCTAGATGTTATGCGGGAAATTTACAGCAACGATGCCGCTGACCTACGAGCAGTTTGTGGCTCTACGCCAACACTCCGAGCCGAGGTGATGGGGGGGACTGTGACAAGACAATTCAAACAGGTACACAATGACGAGACTGAAGAAGTGTTCCAAGCAATGCTTCCAGATTCAAGGCTTGTACAGTCATTTACCTCTGGAAAAGATAAGACAGATACGTGGCTAAATTTGGATTGGCGCCATTATCAAAAATACCTAATCACAGAAGTCCAGAAATGCGGTGCGTTTGGTAATTATTCACGAGACACTGAACCAGAAAACCAAAGCAAACAATGGACTTGCATGTGCGTGTATCGTTATAAATTGGTAAGGACACTCTTTGGGAAGGCTTTCTCAGTGCAAGTCACTGTTTTGTTTATATAGAATATGAATTGTTTTCCAAGTATATTCACAAAAGCTCATGAGTAAACATCAAAACTTGAACAAAAATGGTCACTGAGACCTGAAAAACACACATATAGATACACACACACACCACACACACCACACACCACACATTCCAATTTCCCACACCGCAAAACACTCATACACACTGCTGTCTACTCTCTCTCCATGATTAGTACTCCACAAACTGAACCCATCCATCTGAGTCTCTCTCTCTCTCTCTGTCTGTTAGCACAAATCATATAGAGTCTTTGCATTTTAAAAGCAGCTGGAAATTGGCATTTAATATTTTTTTTGTTCAAAAGGAACAGTGTTTTTTTAATATTCACTTGTTATTTCACTTGATGTTATACAAATTTGTTCAAGGACCCAATGTTCTGAAATATTGTAATAATATAAATTAGGACAGCAATTACATTTTGTGTTATGCTTCAGATTACACACATTAAGTCAATGTTCTTAACTCAACCCGATTATTGTCCTTTTACCATACTGTTAATTTTGTGTTTACTTGGAAAGATTACTGTATATTTCCACTTTGTTTTCCTCGTAAATTTGGTCTTAAATTTCATTTAGAATTGGTATTAAAAAGTCTTAAATTTAACTTGTTAATACCTGTAGCCACCCTGAATAAGCACCTAAGTACATTATATGCATTTCAACTAACCAAATCTGTGATAGACAGGACTTCCTTAATCCTCTGCCCCTTCACTTGTCCTTTGCTCTTCAGTTTCTGATGGAAGGTGCA
>NC_045741.1:616558-618239 GCF_008692095.1 Etheostoma spectabile | reverse complement strand
GTCAGACGCTTCATAAAAATTGATCCGCAGGACAGCCGGACTTGCCATTTTGCAACACCTTTACTCTAGAACAGAAAAAAGGGCGGATGACAAAATACAAAACAAATTCAATTATATTTGCAATACCAAAAAATAGCTTGTGATTATGAAAGTCTGGCATCAAGAACTCTTACCATCACACAAGCTGCTTTCCAACTTAAACTGCAAAAGATGAGATACATATATTAGACCTGTGGGCAAAGGAGAAATACTCAGGCAGTGTATCTAAATGAAAGTAATTGTTATTTATAGTCAAACATATTAGTGCATAGGTGCTATACTTCAACCTATAATGTGGCCCTATGATTTCTGTGATGCAGAAAACAGATGGAATCGTTGAATATATAAGTGGTCATATCCAGAATAATTTTCTGAATTGAGTCAGGAATGCGTGTTTATCACAGAAAATAAGGTAGGCCATTGATTTTCAGGTAGAAAAAAATGTATACTTGTACCATTTTTCTTCTTGTAAAAATTTGACCCAAATACCATACCAGGGTTAAGCCTGTTGGGGGCAGCACCAATTGGTTTAGGTTTTCTCTTTACTGACAGCCCTCCAAATTTACAAACAACAGAGCTATGTGTTGAAATCAACCAACATTCTCCTTTTAACTGGGCTTCAGGGGGAAAGATGCCGGAATACATGGCGGAATAACCCATGTTCAGCATGGAATTGGACTGCTTCAAACCAGCTATTCCACCCTGTGCTTACTGGCACAGGGGGTACCTTGGGTTGCACAGCATCCATTGTCAAGAAGTGCAACTATCTTCTCTACCTTGCAGGCTTTTTAAAGAAGGCAGACTTACCCACATCACAAGAGCTGTAGCCTCACTGACGTATTTGTAGTGTTGCCAGGTCTCTCTCACCAAATGACATGACATAAGCAGGTTGTATTGATACTGTGAGGCATGACTCCCTTCTGTACTTCTCTGTTGACTTTCAGATAGTATAATGCATTATCAGTCACCACTGCCAGAATGTCATTCAAGTTCAACTGACTTGTATGAACTGACTGCAGTACTGCTTGTAAAAATGTTGAAAAATTGCAGCTTTCCATGAAGATGACATCAGTTAGGAAGTATTTTCTCTCACTGCCTGTTGAATTGATATTTATCTGTTTATTTATTTACGTTTTTTATTTATTTATGTTTGCCTATCTTTGCTCCCAATTTAACAAAATCTTTCACAATCTCACGCCTTGCATCTGTTGATTTTGTCATTGCCTCAGTGGTAACCTCAAAGGATTTTCGCTGTGGATTTAGCTTTGTTTTTGACATGAACTTTGGATTTCAAATGGTCGTTACATGTGTCTTTGCATGGTGTTCATGTGTCCTTGTGTGGTGTTCATATTTTTATTACACAGCCAATGTTCCCTGGTTTGGTGGACCCACCACATTATTAGGCTTTTAAATCAATACAGCTATAACAATGTAGTAAAAATACTGATATTTACTTTAGCTCAATTACCAATGATACATCATTTATTGTTTATATTTGCCATTTGAGATAACATTTATGATCATATGATCATTTTAGTTTTTTGTGAGAAAACAGCAAAATTCAATTATAAAAAAGTAAAAAAATAGAAACAAGATTTTTGATTATTATAGGTGCTTATTTCTTAGAACTTAATCAGAACAG
>NC_045741.1:615527-616548 GCF_008692095.1 Etheostoma spectabile | reverse complement strand
AGTGCTTGAAATGTAACAATTTTGTAAGTTTGTGTGAGAATTGCAGGTGCAGAAAGACAACATTCCCGCACACACACAGACGCACTGAAACACACAGACACGGGCACACACACACACCCCACAGCAGGCTCAGTTAGGTGGAGGACAAAGTTAAGTTTTATAGCACATACCTAGGCCTGCACGATTCAGAGAAACGATTTTTTTGCTTAGAATTGATATCATGATTCTCTGCCACGATTTTTTTCTCACAAAGTCTAATGTTTATTGCACACATGAACCGTGACAAAACAAAACAAATTGGAAGTTCCAGACAGATTTTGTTTTGGCACCTATAGCACATTGCGCATCACCTGTAAACAGAGGCTTCAATGAAGAGAAGGGAGAGCATTAAAACCTATTTTATACAATCTATGTTTTAAACTCACAGAAGAAAGTAATTGCGTTTGTGATGCAATTGGGTCGTAAAATTAAATGAGAACCAAAGTCATAAAAAAAATCTAAATGATTAAAAAATTAAATCATGACTAGTGTGAATCAAAATCACGATTTTATTACAATTAATTGTGAAGGCCTATACCTTCAATTATTACATTGTAATAATTACACTTGGGTCTAGTAGACCCAAACACCTCATATGTAGTTATGTGTGCAGTCATTGGAAAATGTTATTTTTTATGTTCTTCACAAAAAATGAGCCAAGGCCAGTGAGTTTGAATTGTTTGATTGTTTTTGTCTTCATGTACAGTATGTTTCTGTGCAAGGTTTTAATCATGTCCTAAATTGCTAACTGCTTTTTCATTCTCCTGTATTTCCTTTTATCTTTTGAAGGATTCAAGCAATTCATTCAAGCAACACTAATGCTATCAACCGACTGGAGGGGTTCAAGGCACATGCTGTGTTCCAAGAAATCAACAAGAAGCTCCAGGAGGTGATTACATGACACACAGTAGAAGATAATGTTGTTTATTGCAGACTTGTGACTATATATATATATATATGTGTGTGTGTGTGTATATATATA
>NC_045741.1:614917-615517 GCF_008692095.1 Etheostoma spectabile | reverse complement strand
TATATATATATATATATATATATTGTATTAAGCATACTGTACATTAGAGATGCCTAAACACATGTTATAGCTGCCGATACATTTTATGATTAGTTATAGCAGCTGATACAGCTGTGTTATAGTATTGGCCAGTTTTAAGTTCGTAGTGTATTGGGCCTATGAATAAGAATCATAAGTCTGGTGGTTGTTGTTAACTTTTCCTGCTACAGCTTACAGTGCACAAAACTGCGAACTCTGCTTTACTGTTCTTATTATACATCCATGTGCTGTGTATTTGTTTGATATCTTTGCAACTAAACCTGAACTCTCCCCAATTCTGACCTCACGCTCGCTAGAAAGGGATACAGCTTCAGCGTTAGCCGAAAAAAAGTAGGCGTCATGCGGAAGGGGCTAACGTTGTGCCTAATGCCTATACTCATAGAATCTAACTATTGTTTTGTTTTGTAGCGTGCATCCGCGCCTCTGCAACCACACACAGCTCAGGGTAATCAGGGTGGCCGCGGGTCCTTAAAAAGTCTTAAAAAGTCTTAAATCACGTTTCTTAAAATTAAGGCCTTAAAAAGCATTAAATTGTCTTAAATTCAGATCGGGTAGGTCTTA
>NC_045741.1:614278-614892 GCF_008692095.1 Etheostoma spectabile | reverse complement strand
GAAATGTGTTGTGTCCTGTCCACGGCTGAAATATGCAGTCAATCCTGTTTGTCGGATAGTTTTTTAAAACACGTTAGACTTTTGCGCTGCTTGTCGCGGTACATAAACCCATTTGTACAGGTCCTATCCCCTGACCAATCGCTATCCTAAGCTTAACCACTCCAAAACCATCAAGCTGCTTCGTGGCGGGTGTTGACGTGGCCGTAGTCGTGAGATTTGTAATTTCGCGGGATTTGTAATTTAGGCAGCATGCGATACAGTAATTGTTGATAGCCGTCTGAAACACCGGGGGAATGCAATTTCATGACAATGGCTTGAAACAACGAGTATCCTTGGTTCAGGTCGGTGCCTGAAAATGCTTATGAGCGAACTGCTTATGTGTCGGAAGATTTTCAAACTTTGGCCCAATGGGATCAGAGCGGTGGCGATCTCTTACAAAGCGAAAACCAGAGCTACTTAAAGGCGAAGCGAGTCAGGAAGATTTTCAAACTTGGGCCAATGGGGATCAGAGCGGTGGAATCGCATGTACAAAGCGAAAAACAGAGACTACGTAAAGGCATGCCAGCACCCCACCATCGCTAGTTTCTGCTCCACCGCTAGCAACAATGTCAACG
>NC_045741.1:614158-614268 GCF_008692095.1 Etheostoma spectabile | reverse complement strand
AGATGTTATGCGGGAAATCTACAGCCAACAATGCCAGCTGACGTACGAGCAATTTGTGGCTCTACGCCAACACTCGGAGCAGAGGGGACGGGGGGGCTGAGGACCGTGAC
>NC_045741.1:613186-613455 GCF_008692095.1 Etheostoma spectabile | reverse complement strand
CACACACACACACACACACACACACACTATTCCCACATTCCCACACTGCAAAACACTCATACACACTGCTGTCTACTTTCTCTCCATGATGACTACTCCACAAACTGCAACCCATCCATCTGAGTCTCTCTCTCTCTCTCTCTGTCTGTGTCTGTTAGGCACAAATCATATTAGAGTCTTTGCATTTTAAAAGCAGCTGGAAATTGGCATTTAATTATTTTTTTTGTACAAAAGGAACAGTGTTTTTTTTTTAATATTCACTTGATGTT
>NC_045741.1:612199-613176 GCF_008692095.1 Etheostoma spectabile | reverse complement strand
ATGTTATAACCATTTGTTCAAGGGACCCAATTGTTCTGAAAATATTGTAATAATATAATTTAGGACAGCAATGACATGTTTGTGTTATGAGTTCAGGTTACACACATTAAGTCAATGTTCTTAAACTCAACAGATTATTGTCATTTTACCATACTGTTAATTTTGTGTTTACTTGGAAAGATTACTGTATATTTCCACTTTGTATTTCCCGCGTAAATTTGGTCTTAAATTTCATTTAGAATTGGTATTAAAAAGTCTTAAAAAGTCTTAAATTTAACTTGTTAATACCTGTAGCCACCCTGGTAATAAGGTGAATGGGATGTAGCCGCAGAAGGACTTCACTTCAAGTGGGCAGGCAATAAGGCACAGGCATGCGGTTGTTGATCTCGGCAAAGTGTTCAACATGTGTGTGGTAGTTTATCTGCAGCTAGAGGAGATTAATGCTGAGCACCCGATCATGTGTCTTTAGTAAATATCGACCGATAATGGTCAGCGGTCAATCAATCGGGGCATCCCTTAAATACTTATACATGCATACATATACTTACTTTACATACTCATATATAAACAAACATCTATTGGATTGTTGGATTGAAGACTGGACAATGCAAACGTTTGCTGATATATCTGAGGTAGGTGGATATGATGATATATATTGTGTATACAGTATTTGACAGGTATGTTTTCATTATGCGTTTGTGTTTAACACTTAACGCAATAGTGTACTATTTTAAATTAAGGAACATTTGTGGATTTGATACAAAAGTAATTAAGCCTATCCACTCCACAAAATTTCGCAGTATGGCTATGTTTACAAAATTGTGTTTGGCACGCAGAAGCTCTTGGAGACAAAGAGGATGTACAAATTACTAGATAATTACTAGGGATGAGCGAGTACAGCATTATCTGTATCTGTATGTGTATCTGTTTACCACATGAATTATTTGTATCCGTATCCGTACTCGGACTGGGCGGGG
>NC_045741.1:611826-611966 GCF_008692095.1 Etheostoma spectabile | reverse complement strand
ACTATATAGGCCTACAGTATATAACAAGTTTTGCAACAATAAATACAACAATGTGGTTTCAATTATTAAGTAAAATGTAATGAACAAGAGTTTTCATACTCAATAGGCAAGGCAAGGCAAGGCAAGGCAGCTTTATTTGT
>NC_045741.1:611612-611816 GCF_008692095.1 Etheostoma spectabile | reverse complement strand
ACATTTCAGCAACAGGGCAATTCAAAGTGCTATATGTAATAATATAACTTTCTTTGTTTAACTTTAAATTTTTCTATGATGAGTGTGGTTCTTTTTCATTTTCACACCAGGTATGTGTGTGTGTGTCTGTGAGTGAGTAAGAGATTGAGAGAGAGAAACAGAGAGAGAGGGGGGCGGGGGGTTGGAATGTGTTTGTGTGTGTAT
>NC_045741.1:611363-611562 GCF_008692095.1 Etheostoma spectabile | reverse complement strand
TTTTTATAAAACACAGCAAGAAAGTTTCTGACATTCAAAAAAACTGGTTAGAGCCAGCAGGCAGTTTAAAAAAATAAATAAAAAAACTCAGAAGGCAGAGATGCAACCCGAGTCGCATTCTACCAAGCACTATGTCTGAACAATCCCCACGTTACCAGAAATCTCCTGGTACTAGTTTGAACCGAAGTATAAAACAAAC
>NC_045741.1:610282-611353 GCF_008692095.1 Etheostoma spectabile | reverse complement strand
AGAAACCCTAAATGTTAACGGGAAAGCCCCACAGACCTGAAGGGGAGAGAGCTGTTCACTTCTCCGTGTCCTGAGTGCATGTGAGAACAGCCGGTGGGACACAACAACAGGAGGAATCTGTGTGTAGGGAGGGGCGCTGGGACTAGCCTATCACAGAATAGTGTAGGGGAGGGACGCTGGGACTAGCCTATCATAGAATAGTGTAAGGAGGGGCGCTGTGACTAGCACTGTGACTAGCCTATCACAGAATGGAGACACAGTCAGTGGAGACTTTTATTCAATCTGAGTACAGATATTGACTCGCATTACTCGTATAATACTTGTACTCGGCAAAAGGGCTTTATCCGTACTGGATACTCGTTTCAGCCGAGTACTCAGCTCATCCCTAATAATTACCTCTTCTAAAAAGCCAATATTTTTTTTTTAGGTACTGGCACAGTTTGAAAAGTATCGTTTTAACACAGGTATTGGAAAAACCCAAATGATACCCAACCCTACACCCTGATGGCATGTGGCCCCTGGCCAAGTGACTATGCCATAAGCTTGTAAATATGGTAGTGAAAAAGCTTTGTTTACGTATTATATAGATGCTGTAATGTTTACTGTGTGCAAAATCTCTTTCTACTTTGAACAGGAAGGGGAGCAGTTTGTGAAAAAGATTGGGGGAGTGTTTGCCTTCAAAGTAAAGGACGGCCCAAATGGACAGGAGGCAACTTGGTTTGTGGATGTGAAGAACGGCAAAGGCTGTGTTCACAATGACACAGGTAAGAAAACTATCAGGTATCAGGGCTTTCTCTTATCTCATATGACAGTGGAAAGTTATTTTGAAAAGTGTGGCATGCAAAAGTATTAAGCCTCCCTGAGTCACTACTTTGTAAAACAACCTTTTACTGCAATTACAGCTGCAATTACAGCTTGAGTATTGGCGGCTTTCCACTGTGTGGTATCTACTCGACTCGCCTCGACTTTACTCGCCTTTTTTGTTTTTCCATTACGAAAAAAAGTCCCTAGGACCCGCTACCAGGTACTTTTTTTTAGTACTACCTCAGTCGAGGTTCCAAGCGAGCCGAG
>NC_045741.1:610112-610272 GCF_008692095.1 Etheostoma spectabile | reverse complement strand
CGATACCAAAAGGTGACGTGGAAACCTGCAGACTGCTGGTTGGTCGGAGAGTATCGTCACTTATGACTGCGTTGTTAACAAACAGGAGTGCGGAGTGTGTTTCCGGGACATTTAAAACAAATCTAGCCGGACACCGACAGATTATCCACTCTCTGCACTA
>NC_045741.1:607941-609868 GCF_008692095.1 Etheostoma spectabile | reverse complement strand
CATTTCCCTTTTCAATGTTCGGGTACTCGCGAGTAAACCTCTATACATGGGCACCCGCTCTACCAACTGAGCTATCTGGGTGCCCTTTATTTAGCTTTTTAAGTAGCGCATCAAACCCTCCCAAACTTCCCAGTCTTCTTCCTCTGGTCCCCCCGGCTCTGCTGTCCCAGATGCATCCCAGTCGTTGTCATAAGCCTCTCCGTGAATCTCTAAAGATTATACGAAGCCCAGTAGGTCAGAGCCAGAGATTTCACCGGTGGACATCGACCACCAGACGGTCTGCGGGCGCGAGTTTACAAAGCGTGAATGCTTGAAACACAACAGTACACAGCACATGTTTTGGTGTGTAATCTGGTTGCTAAAGTTCATGTACTTTATAGAGTCTAGTAAATACTGACTGCGACGCTGAACACATGCAAATGTTAGCTAACGTTACCAGGAAACTTAACTTACCCTTGTGTCGGCGAACAAAACGTCATGTCGACGTCTGAACTCCGTCAGAATTCCCAAACTCTGTTTTCTAGCGGTGATTTTGTTGCTTCCTTCAGCTTCTTTGAAACAAAACATTTTTCTGGCTGCGGCAGGTAGCCGACGTGCTGTTGTGAGTCGGCTGAAAATTACGTCATCACGCGTTGCTATGGTGACCAGCCACGCGAGGCTTTACATCGGCAATGGAAAACGGACGTAGAATGGGCCGAGGCGAGCTGTTACCAGCAGTGGAAAAACGCCATATGTCTCTACCAGCTTTGCACATGTAGAGGAATGTTTGACCATTCTTTTTTGCAAAATAGCTCAAGCTCAGTCAGATTGGATAGAAAGCGTCCGTGAACAGCAATTTTCAAGTCTTGCCAGATATTCTCAATTGGATTTAGGTCTGGGCTTTAACTGGGCCATTCTAACACAAGAATATGCTTTCATCTAAAGCATACCATTGTAGCTCTGGCTATATGTTTAGGGTTGTCAGGCTGAAGGGTGAACCTCAGCCCCAGTCTCAAGTCTTTTGCAGACTCTTACAGGTATTCTTCTAAGATTGCCCTGTATTTGGCTCCATCCATCTTCCCTTCAACTCTGACCAGCTTCCCTGTCCCTGCTGATAAAAAGCATCCCCAAAGCATGATGCTAGCTCAACATGTTTCACAGTGGGGATGGCGTGTTTAGACTTAGACTTAGCTTTATTAATCCCTTTTGGGATGACTCCCGCAAGTAAATTAAAGTACCAGCATCCGATGCAGCATGAGAAGTAGAAAAGAAGAATACAATACAAAAAACACAATGATAATAATAATGCACAAGACAACACACAGTACATATGGTCACATGAAGGGATTTTTTTAGGTGACTTGGGGCAGGTAGGTGAAAGAACAAAAAGAAGGTCCCGAGGCAGTCAGTTCGGAGGGGGGTAGGGACAGGGACGGGGTGTGTATGTGTGTATGTGGGTTTGTGTGTGTTTTAGGGTGCAGTGTTAGTTTTCCGCCACGTTTTGTATTTAGGCCCAAAAATTCTGTTTTGGTCTCATCTGACCAGAGCACCTTCCTTCACATGTTTGCTGTGTCCCCCACATGGCTTGTGGCAAACTGCAAACAGGACTTCTATGGCTTTGTTTCAACAATGGCTTTCTTCTCGCCACTCTTCCCTAAAGGCCACGTTCCCACGTTTTCCTGACCTGTCTGGTAATTTCCTTGGGCTTCATGATGCTGTTTGTTCACTAATGTTCACTCTAACAAACCTCTGAGGCCTTCACAGAACCGCTGTATTTATATTGAGATTAGATTACACACACACTCTACACACACTCTTTTTACTAATTAGGTCTAATTAGACTTCTGAAGGCAATTTTGTTGCACTGGATTTTATTTAGGGGTTCCAGAGTAAAGGGGGCTGAATACTTTTACATGCCAGACTTCAGTTTTTTTATTTGTAAAAAAAA
>NC_045741.1:606762-607931 GCF_008692095.1 Etheostoma spectabile | reverse complement strand
AAAAAAAATTGAAAACCATGTATCATTTTCCTTCCAAAATAAAATTATGCACCGCCTTGTGTTGGTCTATCGCATAAAATCCCAATGAAATAGATTTGCATTTGTGGTTGTAACATGACAAAATGTGTAAAAGTTCAAAGGATATGAAGACCTTTGTAAGCCTTTGTAACTATATGTGGAAATACAGTTTAAAATTCAAGGTCTGTGCATACTGTTTTTTCTGCTTAGTCTGTGTGTGCTTTATTAGACATTTGTATTTATTTTTGCCTTTACACATTCAAAGACCTGCAAGTCACTAAATAAATATCCCTTTAATGCATGTTTCTGTTTTTTAACTAAGCGCATCTCTTGTGTCTCTGCCCTGCAGCTAAGAAAGCAGATTGTACCATTGCCATGTCAGATACAGACTTGTTGGCCTTGATGACAGGAAAGATGAACCCACAGTCTGTGAGTATTCAATCTCTTTGTGGTTTGAATGGACACATTTGCATGTAGTATTTATGATGATTCTGATTCAGAGAAGGCACAAATTGGCTATATCATTTAACTTTTGTCTTCTTAAGTCAAGTTTGTGGAAGTATTTTGATTGTACCTGTCTTACCCCCAATGTCCACTGGATGCAGCCGTGAAGTAAGTCTGAGCCTCATGGTTGGGTGAACTGGGACTCCGTTGCTTGCTTGGTGGTTAACAGTTAATGATTGTTTAACGAGGGTCGGCTATTGGTCGGAAAAAAAAGTGCTTTACTCCTCTGTTATTCTTGCTTATCAGATCTATATTTGTCAGAGCAGCTCATGTCCATAAAATGGGAAATTCACTATATATATGAATAGTATATGAATTCCTGTTTTTAATTGAGTCAAAGTTAATGTTGATGCACTTTGTCTTTAAGAATAGGTTAACATTTTATGTCTTGAAACAACACACCCTGACATCTCCGTTTAATTGCAGTAAAGTCTGTCCTATTTGGTAACTTAAAAACTGGTATTAGGCTGTAGAAAGAATGTGGAATAGAAAGATATCACTGATGCGGTAAACAGTGTTGCCGGATTTAATCGGACTCCAGCTGAAGTTTAATTAATTTATACATCCTTGACGTATTTATACTCCTAGTAGTAATATACAGGCTTATATAGCAATCTCTTAGGCCTACATGTAGGTGTACCTATATT
>NC_045741.1:603897-606752 GCF_008692095.1 Etheostoma spectabile | reverse complement strand
CACGGTAGCAGAGTTTATGCAGTGTTTCTTTTATTTTACTGGTGTTTTTTTTGTGAGTCAGAGCCAGGCAACAGATGTGAGAGAGAGCACATGTCCTTGCCCCCCCCCCCCCAGTAGGGGCTGTACTGGGAACTGCCCCCTTGGCATCGGGTCCTCTGGCTCCATCACTACATTTATGGCATCCTGTTTTCCTGCGCGATATTGTGCAGAAGCCCACAGGTTAAACAATGTTGCAGACTTTTTCTGGCGCGTATAGTAAAGTCTCCTTAATTTACTAAGTAAAGTCTCCTTAATTTACTAAGTAAAGTTTACTTAACTCTGCAAGTAAATGGACTTATAAAATAAGTAAAGTTGGCTTTACCTGATGAATTAATATTGAATTTACTTCCAAAACTCATTTCTTACACACAATAAATTAAATAGCCTATACAGCCTTGCTATATAAAGCCTATAAAGCCTTGCTTTACGTACATAATAATCAGACGCAAAAAGTTGCCTTACCTTTTTTAAGTAGATCAGGCTCAATATTTTCATCAGTGTGTGAGGGTAAAACATCTTGGTTTTAATTTAAATTGGGCAGAAATTAATGTGATTGATATTGCAAGACTAGGCTCCTTGAATGATAAGAATGGTGTAGTGATTCCAGACTTGATTCCTTGAGTGATAAGGATGGTCTAGTGATTCCGGACTCTATTCTTTGAGTGATAAGGATGGCATACACGTTTTGAGTGATAAATGTTATTTAACTTCTTGAGTTGGTCCACACTTGATAACTGATAAACGTTGGAAGAAGTGCTTAATACATGTTAAAATTCTGTATTCAACCGGTACCAATACATTTTATTTAGGAGAAATATTGGTTTTTATTCCCTGGCTGAAAATTGTGTAAGATTCCACTGGGACACTGGGATTTCAGACCTGGAGTAATGGCACCATCTTTTGGAGAAGTTGTGGCGCTACAATGGTTTATTAACCTATGAACACAGTCAGATAATACCACACACGGGTCTCTGTGCAGTCCTGTCTTGAACCCTAGCTGTACATTAGTTTTATGTTTTTGCAGTGCTTTGATTAACATTTGGTAGTGTGTGGGTTTATATGTTGCTGCGATGCTTTATGTGTGGTAGTGTATTGATGTGCATGTTGCGATTGTGAGGAATAAGGAGTTTTGTTTGTCTTGGTTTGTTTTTGTACTAGTGAGGTTTAGTAGATTGTGCTTACTTCGCAGAGTAAAGAAACAAGATAAAAAGGAGCTTGCTGCTCCTAGGAGAACAGGTTGAAACTCTCTATAAGAAATTAGTATTAGTTATAAATTGTCAACCTTTTATATAATAAGAAGCTAATTATAAAACCTACATGAAAATTAGATATAATATAACATAACATTTATAAGTGATATAAAGATAATTTATGAAACATATTTGGTGGGGCAAAACATTATATCGTGGAGCTATAAAAGATAATAATAGAATATACTTGTATATTAAATTAATTAAGTAATATTTAATATTAATATTAAATATTAAAAATTTATATTTAATTTTATTTTATTTATTTATTTTATTGAGTTTAGACTCATCAATGATTTTAATACACTGAGGTCAATTTTTGACAAATTATTAATTATGATTCTTACGTTCTTTCTACTACTACACCTAAGAACTTTAATTCACAATGTTTTATAGAAATACCAGACAGCAATAGTATTACTTTGTTCTGCAATCTAAACACATTTTTTTATTTATTTAATCATCTGAGGTTATTGGTGGAGACAATATTGAATTTGATCATTCTGAAAGCAGTTCATTTAGACTCTAGTGAGTTTTTCAGTAGCACTGCACTATAGACTTCTTTTCAGTTAGATTTATGACAAATTGTTTAAATTATTATTAAGTTGAATTTGCAAACATTTTTTTATTTTTTATTTTTTTTAAAGCTACAACAATAGCTACACAAATTAGTTTCTGCGTAATATTCTACATTTTTATCCTATAAAAATTCTTTTAACACTTGTGTTGTCTTTTTGTCAGTATTGAAAATCAACACTTTTGTTGATGCTTTTTATCGATGTTTATAACTTTTTCTCACTTTTTTTTATGTTTTCAACATTATGTAACACTAACTTATTAATTTTAGTTTTAGTTATTTTTGGAATTTCTGGTCAATAGACCTAATTTATAAGAAATTATACTTAATGTTTGAGTTAGAAAAGGAGAAATTGGGAACTATTTAGTAGGGGTCTGACGAGACGCTTACTCGACGAGACACATCACGAGATTGGGTTCACGAAAACGAGACGAGACGAGATTTTTTTAAAAAATTTAAATAAATCCTCGTTGAAATATATGAATGGAAAATAGTTTTTTTATTCAACTGAAAATCCAAAATGCAAAACAATTTAGGTGCATTTTGAAATCAACTATTAATGATGAATGTTATTTAACTTTTTTTTTTTTACTATTTTAATAAATTATATGCAGTAAAGGACGTGCAAACACTGCAAAATGTTTTGTATAACTCTACCAACTGGCTTCTGCCCTGTACATTTCACACTAGAAATCTAACTCCTTCCCACAACCGACATAAAAAATAAACAGTATAAATAAAATAAATATGTAATAACAGAAAATAAACACTTTAAATGAAAACAGTAAGTTGATCAAAACCAAAGTACGCTCTCTCAAAACTACAAGTGCAAACAGAAAACAATTTTTTTCTTCAAGCATGAAAAAGAGAGAAACTACACAGAACAGCCTAAGATATATGGTCATGTTCTTTTTCAAGAATATAAGCATGTCGACTGTTTCTGGCAGTTTTAAAAGTGGCAGGGGGATCTTCAATAGTAATTTCACGCT
>NC_045741.1:595996-603887 GCF_008692095.1 Etheostoma spectabile | reverse complement strand
GACATCACATCGCCTCACGAGACAACTTTTCACCTCGACGAGAAATCTCGTCACATTTTAATCTCGCGAGATCTCGTAAAACGAGATCTCGTCACACCCTTACTATTTAGACTAAAATTAAAGGAATGTATGTTGATGGATAATCACACAATGGAATATGTTAACTTTTACTCAATACTATTTTGAAACCTCTTACATTTTTATTCAAATGCTATAAAATTGAATAAAACACCCCAAAATTAATGAAAGTAGAGATTCTTACTTGCCAAAGAGCGTTCTGTGGAATCAATCATGTTATTTGTGCATTGATATAGGAAAACGGGTCAATGACCCGAGGACAACATGAGGGTTAAAATCCTATAAAAAGTCTGGAGGTGCTATGTGCTAAGTTTTGTGCAGATCAATTGCACGTGCTAGGAGGAGTTCGTAAAAGTAGGTTTTCAATAAATCACAATTTTTCACGCATAAAAGTCTACAGGGAAATGTAGACTTTATATATATATATATATATATATCAGAAGATTCAGTTGGATCCAGGATATATGACTTTTGAATGTGCGAAGTACGGTTTTGGAGTTATAGGGCCTTCATTACCGCGGTTCCTACTTCCTTGGACCCCTAAAATACTGACATTACCATTGTTGTCAGAAAATATAGTATTTCGGCTTAGCATGTGTTTGGCCCACAAAAGGAAACATAAACGTTGTCTTTTGGACACCATCTCAGAGCATCTGCCTCTGAAAGACAAAGACCATGCGGTTGTTCCTGAACAAAGGGATCAGGACTGTATCTTCAAAAGCCCTCTTCATCAAACCCCTACAGGCAGAAACAATCACAAATTGGCCGAATAACCAGGAAGGAGTGGTCAAAGTGGCCAAAAGCTAAAAAAACAAAAACTACAGGCTTGTAGTTTACACCTTTTTAGAACAGTCTGGATTCCCATTCAATGGCAAGACCCTGAACATGGGGGAGCCGCATCCAGCTATACTATAAAACATTCTGACACACCTTTCTTTCTTGCTTTCCACCACAACTGCAGTTGTTACAGGTCAGTACGCAGACGATTGTGCTAAATAGTCAATTTTTTACAGATTTATTGGATCCTGAAATACACACCTTGTGTTTTCAAAACTGCGGCAGAGAACACCGTTTTGGAACACAGACACCAGTTCGCTTAAATAGTTGAGAGGACCTTTCTTTCCACTGCCCAGAGAAAGAACTGCTTAATCACTGACTAATGATTTAAACTATTCATGGATCGCCATGGAGGAATCTATAGACAAACTAATAGAGTGCAGACTAAGTAAGGACGCTTTTGTCCTGGGCAGATGTTAGAGCATAAGTGTGTTTTATTAATATCAGTAATGCTGCAATGGTTATGACATTCTAATGTCAATTCTAATGTACTACTGGTTGCGTGCATTAATTAAGGTTCAAACCGCGAAGCGGTAGAACCCTTCTATGTTTGTCTGTTTTAGTTCTTAGGGGTCCAAGCCTGAGGGGGCGGGGAACCGCAATAGCAAAGCTACGCAGTTCATAAAGCAGCGCTGTGGAAACCTATTGTGTTTCAAAGGATTCTTCTTCTTCATTATTGTTCTTCTTCGCTTAAATCTCACGCTAGAGCCTAAACCGTACATTGTGACGGTGTCCCATTTTCAAGACTGGTCCAAAACTCCGCAAAGACTTCAGACACAAAAATGGACCCACTTCCACCACTAGGTGGCGCTATAGTAGAAAAACCCGCGTTCATCGAACATTTAAAAACCATATATCCGTGCGTTCACTGGATCCAACTGAATCTTGTGATAAAGGCCATTAAGGTCCGCCTAGAAAGATTTTCAGCATTTTGAATTTTTTGAAAAACACATTTTTGAGATCTCGTCCTACCCCGTATCTCCGATTGCCACCAAATTGTCAGTGAGTCATCAATGGATCAAGCTTATTAAACGTTATATAAAGCATGTACATATCTCAATTACTTTTAACTGCAGGTGATATAGTGCAAATCAGGCTATAAATTATGTTTGTCCAATCAACACAAACTTCCCAGGAAATGTCTACATAATGACCTCACACATACACTGCAAGTGTCATTCAAATTGACTACTGGGGTTGTTTTAACCCTCATATTGTCCTTGGGTCAAATTTGACCCGTTTTCAGTTATTTTAATTTTTTCTTGGCAATAAAAATGGGCCGTAAAAAAAAAAAAAGTCAACAATAAAAATATCAAGAAACCTTACCCTTAACCCTAAAACATCAAAAAAGCAGCCACAACATTAAAAAAAATTTTTTTTTCATGGTTAACAGGAAGACAACACAAGGGTTAAATGCACAATAACTGGAATTAGCTGAAATAGCTTGGAATTGCAGCTTGTGGCTTTATTATTAGCAGTTGTTTTTGTATTGCTTTTCTCAAATTGGCACATCACACTGAATTGAAAATGTTTTTGACAAATCACTTGTAGGCATTTTAAACAAAGTGCACTTTTTTTTTACAATCGTCACAAAGCTTGCAGGATATGTTTTATAACGACGTTGGACAACATGTGTGAAATTACTTTGAAGTCGCCATTGAGAATAGAGGTTTGAACCCATGAATCCCCTTCGTTTGCGGCTAAATTCTATGATTGTGACTGTCGAGTCAAATCTATTTCTGTGAAAGTACTGATCACTGTACAAGGTTGAGATGTTGTGTTGACTTACGTAGTAGGGCTGAACGATATTGTGTTTTAGCATCAACATGCGCGATAGTCCAACGCAGGACTATGTTGACGCTAATCCTTTTTTGCTGCTTGATAGAAAAGTAAACTTTCACCGTTCTCCTTTTACATGATTATTACCATCCGACCCTTCCCCTTTAAGACAGGTAGCCATGTGGGCAGCGTGTGTATGTGACGTTAGTCCGACGGGGTTTGTTATGGGAAGTGATGCTCTCTGTGTGTAGAAAAATACCGTAGGCAGCAGCTGCCGCTGACACAGTGGTGCACATAGTTTTGATGGGTAATCAGTGAAGCTACAGTAGTCACTGTTTTATGTTCGCTGCAAATACAAACTAAATCACCTGATTAATGCAACATAATCACAATGTTTTTTGGCCATTTCCGCCCGCAGAAAGCTGCTACCAGACAGGGTAAAGCTAATATAGTTAGCGCAAAGAAACGAGGGGTCCGTCTGTCCCAATTAACGTTACGGTTCGGAGCCGCAACACTGGAAACGTAATACTAATCTACTATAAAAGTCTGTCTGATCTAACGTAATTTCCACTGATTTAACTGTTCTTGGATACGCATAGTTTGTTGCTAGTGCAGATCTGATAAATTTATCAAACTAACAAGCTGGCCCCGCTAGTCCACCACAACCTGAAATTTAGAGGAGGCAACATGCAGTCACTGTCATTCCCGTTAGCCTGGATTGATAGTATTATATGAATACAATGGTGTCATGCTAGTCAACCAGCGTATTTCTACCTAATTTCCGTTTCCAAAATCACTTCAGAAGATTAACGTTAGTCACAGCACTTACTTGCTTTGGTGTTTGTAAAGCATTAAAGTTAAACAAAGAACATTAGAAAAGATCCTTTTTCATTTTTTTCTTCTATGTAGATGCATTCCCCTACAAAATCACCGCAGTAGTCAAGAATGATTTATTATTTCCAAATAGAGCTATTTATGTCATCTTTTAAAAATTACTTTTTCTTTTTTCATATCGCAATATATATCGCAGTGGAAAAAAATATCGCAATGTCAGATTTTTCCAATATTGTGCAGGCCTATTATGTAGTATTGAACTCTTATGCTACAATTGCTTCTCCCACTACAAATAAGTTACTGTACACTAGAAGAAGTCAGTCGTTAGCACAGCAGAGTGTGTATAATAAACTTTTTCCCTCGTTGACAAAGTCTCAGACTCTGCCCAGAATACTTGTTTATTCCTCAGAGCCTCGAAATCAACACTCCAAATGTATTTTTCTTTCTCTTTAATCTTTTTGTTCTTTCTTCTTTCACTAACCTAACACTACATACACATACACACAATCGTGTGTAGAATAGCTAAACAGCTAGCACATAGCGAAGTAGCTTATCTTTGTGTCTATGAAACATTAGCCGGAACAAGCAAACGGCTAGCTTGTAGCCTTGTAAGGCTGTAACTAGCTCCACAACCCGCCATCTGGGGTTAAGTAGCCTGTTTGGTGTATCTCCATTGTTTGTAAAACAGCTAACAGCTAGCCCTAGCCACACGTGGCACGGCACAGAGTTAACATGTTAGCTTCAGCTGCTGGCCTCGCTAGCTTCCCCACTCAATCACAGCTAAGGCAACCCGGTTTTGTAGTTTGTAAAAAGGTATATAGGTTTTGATGAGTGAAGAGTTATTGATTGAGCATTGATAATATTGAAGTTAAATAAATTGTACTTTACTTTGAATTATTTTGTGTATTTGTTGTAATAATTGTTGGCTGAACACAGTCAATGCTCGGATTTAGACTTCCTTTTGTTCCTTTAGAATGTACCAGATAAATGAATCAAATTAATTCAGATCTGTGTTTTAAAGGGAACCACATATGAGACTGTTTCACAGTTCGGTTATTGGCCCCTGAGTTCAGGGTGGTGCCCTGTTTTGATTGTTTGATAATTTGCCAATAATTTTTCAATTCAATTTTGTTTATAGTATCAATTCATAACAAGCGTTATCTCGAGACACTTTACAGATAGAGCAGGTCTAGACCACACTCCAGAATGTACAAGTACCCAACAGTTCTTGTAGTTTCCTACAGAGCAAGCAACAGTGCGACAGTGGCGAGGAAAAACTTCCTGGATATTTGCTTTAATTTGCGAGTTTCAGTGTTATACCATGGAGCTAACCATCTTGGTTTTATTATCTTCTTTTTTAGAGGGGCAACAGACTCAAGTGTCATTCGCAGCGAGCCTGCTGCACTATCAACAAAATTATCAATTTGGGAGCGACTAATAGCATAGGAGTCCTCCGTTACTTTGGGACTTGGTAATGAGTTCAATGCTAATGGAATCACATCCTTAAATTAGTTACGCACTATCATAGACATCTTGTATATAAGTTTTTTGCCTAATGGCGTGTAGTTCAGCAGTAATAAACTCAAAGTTATCAACAGTGGTCCGATAAAAGGGATTCTGTGGGAACACTATTATGTTCAATTTCAACACCATTACCAGAACAAGTACGAGGGTGTGGTTAAAACGGTGAGTCGGTTTATGAACACTTTGAGAGAGCCATAGAATCTAATAGAGAGATAAACGCAGTACTAAGGCTATCACTTCATCCGTCCACATGAATATTAAAATCCCCTACAATTAACTTTGTCCGTTTTTAGCACTAAGTTGACAAAACTCTGCAAATTCAGATAAGAATTCAGAGTATGGGCCAGGTGCTCGGTACACTATAACAAATAGAACTGGTTGCAGTGATTTGCAATTGGGTGTGAAGACCTAAGAACAAGACTTTCAAATGAGTTATAATTTAGTTTAGGTTTAGAGCTGATTAGTAGCTGCTCCATCCCAAGTGGGATGAATGCGTCTCTCCGAATCAGACCAGGTCTTCCCCAGAAAGACTGCCAGTGATCCACAAAGCCCTGCCAAAATCTAACCAGCGATGACATGTATAGCCGTTGTCATCATTTCGCCGCGTTATCGGGTGGTGTCCAGATAATGATGTGGCTTTGTGGATCACTGGCAGTCTTTCTGGGAAGACTGGTCTGATTCGGAGAGACGCATTCACCCAGTTGGATGGGCAGCTATAATCAGCTCTAAACCTAAACTAAATTATAACTCATTTGAAGTCTGTTCTAGTCTTCACACCCAAGTTGCAAATCACTGCAACCAGTTCATTTGTTATAGTGTACCGAGCACCTGGCCCATACTCTGAATTCTATCTGAATTGCAGAGTTTTTGTCAACTTAGTGTAAAAACGGACAAAGTTATTGTAGGGGATTTTAATATTCATGGTGGACGATGAGAATGGTAGCCTTAGTACTGCGTTTATCTCTCTATTAGATTCTATTGGCTCTCTCAAAGTGTCATAAACCGACTCACCGTTTTAACCACACCCTCGATCTTGTTCTGGATATGGGGTTGAAATGAACATAATAGTGTTCCCACAGAATCCCTTTTTACTGACCACTGTTGATAACTTTTGGTTTATACTGCGAACTACACGCCATTAGGCAAAAACTTATATACAAGATGTCTATGATTAGTGCTGTAACTAAATTTAAGGATGTGATTCCATTAGCATTGAATCATTACCAAGTCCCAAAGTAAAGGAGGATCCATGCTTTAGTCGCTCCCAAATTGATAATTTTGTGATAGTGCAGCAGGCTCGTGCGAATGGACATTGAGGCTGTTGCCCTCTAAAAAGAAGATAATAAACCAAGAGGTTAGCTCCATGTATAACACTGAAACTCGCAAATTAAAGCAAATATCCAGGAAGTTTTTCCTCGCCACCGTGACTGTTGCTTGCTCTGTAGGAAACTAAAGAACTGTTGGGGACTTGTACATTCTGGAGTGTGGTAAGCCTGCCCTATCTGTAAAGGTTCGAGATAACGCTTGTTATGAATTGATACTATAAACAAAATTGAATTGAAAAATTATTGGCAAATTATCAAACAATCAAAACAGGGCACCACCTGAACTCAGGGGCCAATAACCGACTGTGAACAGTCTCATATGTGGTTCCCTTTAAAACACAGAGCTGAATTAATTTGATTCATATCTGGTAATTCTAAAGGAACAAAAGGAAGTCTAAATCCGAGATTGACTGTGTCAGCCACAATTATTACAACAATACACCCAAATAAGTTCAAAGTAAGTAAATTTATTTAACTTCATTTATCATGCTCAATCATAAATTCACTCATCAAAACACTATATACCTTTTACAAACTACAAAAAGGCGTGCCTTAGCTGTGATTGAGTGGGGAAGCTAGCGAGGCCAGCAGTGAAGCTAACATGTTAACTCTGTGCCGTGCCAAGTGTGGCTAGGGCGCTGTTAGTGTTTTTTACAAACAATGGAGATAACCCAAACAGGCTAATTAACCCAGATGGCGGGTGGTGGAGCTAGTTACGCCTTACAAGGCTACAAGCTAGCCGTTTGCTTGTTGGCTAATGTTTCATAGACACAAAGAAAGCTATTCGCTATGTGCTAGCTGTTTAGCTATCTACACACATGGTGTATGTGTATGTAGTGTAGGTTAGTGAAAAAGAAAGAAACAAAAAGATAAAGAGAAAGAAAAATACATTTGGATTGAGTTTGATTTCGAGCTCTGAGGAATAAACAAGTATTCTGGGCAGAGTCTGAGACTTTGTCAACGAGGGAAAAAGTTTATTATCACACTCTCTGTGTAACGACTGACTTCTTCTAGTGTACATAACTTTTGTAGTGGGAGAAGCAATGTAGCATAAGAGTTCAATACTACATAATAGGACCTGCCAATATTGGAAAAATCGACATTGCGATATTTTTTTCCACTGCGATATATTGCGATATGAAAAAAGAAAAAGTAATTTTTAAAAGATGAATAGCTCATTGGAAATAATAAATCATTCTGACTACTGCGGTGATTTTGTAGGGGAATGCATCTACATAGAAGAAAAAAATGAAAAAGGATCTTTTCTAATGTTCTTGTTTAACTTAGCTTTACAAACACCAAAGCAAGTAAGTGCTGTGACTAACGTTAATCTTCTGAAGTGATTTTGGAAACGGAAATAGGTAGAAATAGCTGGTTGACTAGCATGACACATTGTATTCATAATACTATCAATCCAGGCTAACGGGAATGACAGTGATGATGTGCCTCCTCTAAATTTCAGGTTGTGGTGGACTAGCGGGCCAGCTGTTAGTTGAATACTTTATCAGGACACA
>NC_045741.1:595834-595971 GCF_008692095.1 Etheostoma spectabile | reverse complement strand
GGGTCCAGAGAAAACTACGGTGTCCGACATTGACTTTGCGTATGTACACACCGATTCAGCATTAATCTTAGTGACCTAACGTGAATAACAATCTTACTGTATTCCCGTTTATCCTTAGCCAGCAGTTTCAAATAAGA
>NC_045741.1:593042-595824 GCF_008692095.1 Etheostoma spectabile | reverse complement strand
CCCGCTCTAGCCCCCGGGATGCACTTAACTAAAACGTGTGTTAAGCCAACAAATGCACTTTTTACTCCTGTATGAGTACGGTTGTTAAAAAAACTACTAAACTGAGAAGAAAATGGGATTGGGCCCGTGAGCCACAATTTGGTAAGAAAGTTGGAAAGATTGAGAGACAGACTGATTCATTGTTTGTTTTTTGTCTTTTCATGAGATTTGTTGACCATAAGAAAAATTTAAGAAAATAGGACTAGCCATTTCCTTTAAGATTAGTCTCAAATATCCTCATAATGGTCATTAAAATAATTTATTTTTAAGTGCTAAACTTCAGTTGTTGTTGTTGTTTTTTTTTACCTTGGTGATGCCAAAGTAGTCTCCATTTTGCAGCATTTGCCCATACATAATTTTTCAGTGAGGAATGAATTAAACCCTAATCTTATTGTAATTGCTTTCAGGATTTCCATGCTATGTTCTCCAAAAACATTGTGCTTTGCAAAAGCAATAAACCAACCAAGGTCATTTGTACTGGAAGATTGATGTCAAGACCTCCTCTCAGTACACATCCATTTACAGCAATTCAGGAGTCCCCCAGAAAAGCCATCACTGCACTGTTTATGTGATGAAGGACAGCTGTACAGGCTCCAAATGCAGTTTTTCCACAACTTTATCCGCCAACATTTAGAGTTTTGACTGTCTGACTTGTCTATTTGCATGATGTTTTTAATACAAAAGAAAAAAATATAATTTCAGTTCTACAATTTCTGTCACACTATGAAAAAAGTTTTCTATTTCCTAGTTAAAATTCTAAGATTTTCTGCTCATTTAGAGTGGTTAAACCTGCACTCCGGTCAACATTCATTTATCTAACTTTACCCACTCTGTGCCTGTGTGCCATGCAGTTTCCTGACATTTTATAAGAGGTTTTTGCTATGTCCCACTTTCCCTGGGTTGAGCTAATCTCTCATAGTATCTCTTAAAACTAGCTGTATGCACATTAATTCTCCCCAATACAGACTGAAACCTTCAGATTCACAACTGTCTGGATGACATTTTACCCTCTCTGATTCACAGGCATTTTTCCAGGGCAAGCTGAAGATCACAGGGAACATGGGACTGGCCATGAAGCTTCAGAGCCTGCAGCTGCAGCCGGGCAACGCCAAGCTGTAGATGAGATGTCGGAGTTAGCTGCAACTACACCTCTGAACACTGAATAGTTAACCACGAAGAATTGTACAGCAAGTCTGGCTTCAAATAAATCTCTATGGTCTGTAAAACTTCTCAATACAGGTCTGAACCACTTTCTCTACAAGCAATCTCACTAATTGAGCAGGGGATTAGTCCTGGAGAATAAGATACTGTAGAGATTCTCTGACAGATTCTCTAATTAGGTCCCTCTCACAATAATACTCAGTACTCTAGAGTAGTGACAAGTCCTCCCTACTTATAGATACTAATTCAATTTATGTCCAGATTTAAATAACTTCCCAATGTCTGTTGCTAAAGAAATCCTTCTTTTAGTGTACTTTATCTGCAAGTGTTTTGAGTTGAGCAAATCAGTGTCATTTTACACAATCATGGACAGCAGCCGAAGTGCCTCCTCGTCTCAGACTTGCAGTTCGCTCTAAGGTTTTTAGCCAACATGTTTCTCACTGTGACCGCCCAATGTTTTAACAGAGGGGGGTTTCATTTTCTGCTGTACTATCATTGTGTGAACCTCTAAAATGATTTCTACTTAATAAATTGTCTTTTGCGGCAATGTGGTCTTGACGTGGGTCTGTTTTTGGCAATGGTAATGAGTTTATGGATGAAAATACTGTATTGGCCTAATGTCCTCACATAATAAGCTTCAGTGTTTATTCAGTGTGGAGATGTTAAATTCACATAATCATACTCCTTGGTTCCACAAGATATCAACAATATAGGGATCCTATTTGAGATTATATTAGTGAGTAATAGTATTAAGTGACCTTAACCAATAATGGCCCTCTGTTCAGTTGTGACAGTACTTGGATGTCACTGTCGAGTTGGCTGGACCTGGGATGACCCTGCATTTTCCCAACACTGTAGCCACCTTGTTCCAGTCTGCCACACTGTAGTTTTTACTTTGTAAATGGAGGAACATGGCTGAAACTACCTCTGACCTAGATTCTACTGCAGCTTTCACTTGGCTCTTGCACTCTGTAGTCATGGTAGTGATATTCCTTGTGGTGTTTGGTGTTTTTTGCCCCCAACATCCTTCATCCAAGGGATCCTTTCCATAATGTTGTCAGACACTTGTCAGAATGTTAATCTGAGCCTGTTAGTGGCAAAACAAGCACTTTTGTGAAGGTAACTACTAGGGGTGATCCGAGTATCCGGCAGAAACGAGTATCCGGTACGGATAAAGCACTTTTGCCGAGTAACGGAGTATCCGAGTAATATGAGTCAATATCCGTGCTCGGATTGAATAAAAAACTCCTCAACTGGCCGCGCAGCGTTCTGTGAATCACAGCGCCCCCCCCCCCCCCGCCTACAAACCCGTCGGATCAATCACAACACACCACAGAACATGGAGAATGCGCTCCCTCCTCTCTCTCTCCTTCTCTCGCTCTGTCTCTCTCGCTCGCTTGGGTCTGGGATCTGTCCGTTCAACTTTAGGGTTCTCTAGCGTCAGCTTGGCTTTTACTTCGGGTGTGTAGTCCTTACATAGTAACCAGTCGATTTCTGGTGAACGTGGGGTTTGTAGTCCTTGCCTAGTAACCAGTAGATTTCTGGTGAACGTGGGGTTTGTAGTCCTTGCATAGTAACCAGT
>NC_045741.1:592057-592264 GCF_008692095.1 Etheostoma spectabile | reverse complement strand
GATTTCGGTGAACGGGGTTTCAGACCTGCTGCTTGGTTTAATGCAACTCCCGTTGAGTCCTACGTACGGATCCGGATACAGATAATTCATGTGGTAAACAGATACAGATACAGATAATGTTACTAGGGATGAGCGAGTACCTTGAAATGGGCGGGGCTTTAACCGGTGTGTTATTTAAGCATGCAATTGATATGAGTTGATCAAAAA
>NC_045741.1:591655-591869 GCF_008692095.1 Etheostoma spectabile | reverse complement strand
CTCAATATAACTTTCTTTTTTTAACTTTTTATTTTTTATGATCAGTGTGATTTTTTTTATTTTTTGTTTTTTTTTATTTTTTTTATTTCTTTTATTTACACACAAGGTATTTGTGTTTGTGTGTGTATGTGAGTGAGTGAGTAAGAGAGAGAGAGGGCGGGGGGCAGCTGACAGTAAAAAAAAAAAATTCTCCGATGGCAGAGACGCAACGGGA
>NC_045741.1:591267-591385 GCF_008692095.1 Etheostoma spectabile | reverse complement strand
TAAAAACAAACCTGAAGCTGAAGAAACCCTAAACGTTGGAACAGATCCACAGACCCGAGCGAGAGAGCGAGAGAGAGAGAGAGCGCATTTCTCCATGTTCTGTGTGTGTGTGATTGAT
>NC_045741.1:588238-591242 GCF_008692095.1 Etheostoma spectabile | reverse complement strand
TGCATAGTAATCCAGTAGGCATTTTCTGGTGAGTGGGTTTCAGACATGTGCTGGTTTAAATGACAAATCCCGTTGCGTCTCTGCCATCTGAGATTTTTTTTTTTTTGACTGTCAGCTTGCCCCCCGCCCCCCGCCCCCTCTCTCTCTGTGTCTCCTCTTACTCACACACCCACAGACCACACACACACACCACACACACACCCACTATTACCTTGGTGGAAATAAAAATAAAAAAAAAAAAAAAGAACCAAAAACAAAAAACAATCCACACTGATCTAAAAAATAAAAGTTTAAAAAAGAAAAGTTACCTATTGAGTATTGAAAAACGCTTGGTCATTACATTTTACTTCATAAATTGCAAACAGCATGGGTTGTATTCATTGTTGGCAAAACGTTTGTATATAGTTTGTTGACCAGACAACACCATGATCTGAAGCTGATGAGTCATGTAAATGTTTCCTCAAATCAGCAAAAATAAAAAATTTTTGATCCCTCAATCAATTGCATGCTTAAATAAAATACCGGTTAAAGCCTACCTTCAAGCAACCCGACCCACTTCCTGGTTAAATCTGACACTTTACGGTTAGGACCCGCCACAGCTCCCGAGTCGGATCCGGATACGATAAATTCCATGTGGTAAACAGTAGATACAGATAAGTGTTACGAGGATGAGCGAGTTACTTGGAAATGGGCGGGGCTTAACCGGTTGTGTTATTCGAAGCATGCAATTGATATGAGGTTTTGGATCAAAAATGCTTATATTATTGCGATTTGAAAACTATTTACATGACAAAGGCATCAAGCTTCGAGTCACTGGTGTTGTATTGGTAAAAAAACAAAAAACTATAACAGAACGTTTTGCAACCATGAATACAACACATGTGGTTGCAATTATGAAGTAAAATGTATGAACAAGAGTTTTCATACTCATATAATTTTCTTTTTTACCTTTTTATTTTTCTGAATCCAAGTGTGATTTTTTTTATTTTTGGTTTTTTTATTTTTTTTTATTTCTTTTATTTACACACAAGGTATTTGTGTTGGTGTGTATGTGAGTGACGTGAGTAAGAGAGAGAGAGGGCGGGGGGCAGGCGGACAGTACAAAAAAAAAACTCTCCCGATGGCAGAGACGCAGCGGGAGAACCACGCGCATTTAAAAACAAGCAGCCTGTCTGAAACCACGTTCACCAGAAAGTACTGGTTACTATGTAAGGACTACAAACCCAACATTCCCAGAAAATCTTGGGTATAGTAAGGACTACAAAAACCCCCGTCACCAGAAAATCTAATGGTTACGATGTAAGGACACAAACCCACATTCACAGAATTAATGGTTCATGTAAGGATACAAACCCCACGTTCAACAGAAATCTAATGGTTATATGTAAGGACTAAAAACCGAAGTAAAAAAACAAACTGAAGCTGAAGCACCCTAAACGGTGGACTACCAGATCCACAGAACCGGAGCGAGAGAGCGAGATGAGAGAGAGAGCGCATTTCTCCATGTTCGTGTGTGTGATGATACCGAGAGGGTTTGTAGGCCGGGGGGCGCGGGCTGGATTATCACAGAACGTGCGCGGGCCAGTGAGAGTTTATTCAATCAAGCACGGCATATTGACTCATATTACTTGTTAATACTTGTACTCGGCAAAAGTGCTTTATCCGTACCGGATACTCGTTTCAGCCGAGTACTCAGATCACCCCTACTAGTAACTACAAGCTGGAAAACTGCCCTTTCTGCCTCAAGATGTGCTGTGTTTTAAAATTTCCCAAAACCCGAGGGTTTTTATGAAACAATCGGAAGATGAACTAGGGTAGTGGGTTAACCAACAATTAAAAATCTCTCCATCCAGGCAACAAAGCAGAAAAAAACAGGATCTTCTAGCTTGCAGTTTATCAGACAACATATAGACTGCGTGCTGTGAATGCTACAAGGTGTAATAAATGTCACAATTGTGTGATAAGCAGAGTTGGTTTAACAGCAGCTGAGATGCTTAATTGGACAATTTTTACATTACAAGTGCATTTATTGCCTTGACCTGTCTATACTGTCCATATTGTTTCTGTTTAGAATGTGTATATATTAGTGTGTTTATATTGTTTGTTTTGTTTTGTGGTTTGTTTTGTAGGTTTAAGCGCATCGTGAGCAATGATGATGATCCAAATCAAAATTCCTTGTATGTGTCTTCATACCTGGCAAATAAAGCTGATTCTGATTCTTATTTACATGAGACAAGAGAGCTGCCCTTTAAATAGCGGTGCTCAGTGGAAAATACTGTATGTTGTCCAAGATAAAGCTGAAAAGGATTAGCAGGATCTCAGCCGTGCGCAAAGAGAGCAGGCAATATCCCAGCTGTAATTGATAGAAACTGTAAATATTATTGTGCTAGGACTGTTGGACTATGTGTCCGTGCTTTAACACAGCAAGTGCAACAGTGCACATGTGTAATAGCTTACATGATCCCTGCTGTTCCGGGCAGTGTCCCAGAATGATAATGAAACATAACCTGCAACTGGATCCTCCACAACTACACCCTTACCCGTATTCTTCGCTCCCTCTCTTCCTTCTCCATGCTCCTCACCACACTTCCTGCATGGCTGTCTTCCATGGGGTCAAGCACTTTCAGCCGTGAAGCCCCCTGTGTCTGGAACGAACTTCGGGACACTGACTTTCTCCCCACATTCAAATCCTGTCTTAAAACCCACCTGTTTAAATTGGCCTATTCAGTTTAATTTTATAAGTTTTATATACATATACAGCTCTGGAAAAAATGAAGAGACCACTCCTTTATTTGTCTTAAATCAGTATCTCTACATGTATGGAAGCCATTCCACTCCAGTGGGTGTTAAATTCCAACACAGGAACACCTCATTCTACTTAATGAGGTGCTAATTAAGTGATCACCTGAGACAAATCTTATTTTACGAGGAAAAGTATAAAAGACACTGCTGTGGACATCACTATCCTCTTGCAATAGGGCCTGCTGGATGGCAAAAACAGGGC
>NC_045741.1:588058-588228 GCF_008692095.1 Etheostoma spectabile | reverse complement strand
ACCACACAGGTAATCTAAACAAAAAAAGGAACAATTGACCATGCCAAAAGTTTTGAGTGAGGAAAAGAAGGGTTCAATTCTGGCTTTACTGGCAGAAGGGCACAGTGAGCTTCAGCATTCGCATGTCACTCAAAAACCATACAATGACATCAAGTGATTTACAAAAAGAA
>NC_045741.1:587764-588048 GCF_008692095.1 Etheostoma spectabile | reverse complement strand
AGCAACTGGGCTGAAGTGCACAGCAAGGGCTGTGCAAAACAGGCTCCCAGAAGCAGGGCTGAAGTCGTGCAAAGCCAGAAAAAAGCCCTTCATCATCATGAAAGCACAAAGGAACCCAGCTACAAGGGGCAAAGTACTCACTCAAAAAAATGACCATAAGGATGGACCTAGAGATTGGAGTAAGGTCATCTTCTCTGATGAGTCAAATTTTCAGCTTTGCCCAACACCTGGTTGTCTATTGGTTAGGCGGAGACGTGGAGAGGCCTACAAGCCACAGTGTCTGG
>NC_045741.1:587562-587754 GCF_008692095.1 Etheostoma spectabile | reverse complement strand
TAAATTTGGTGGAGGATCAGTGATGATCAGGGGGTGCTTTGTCTTTGTGAAGGACAAATGAATCAAGCATTGTACAATGTTATCCTGGAAGAAAACCTGATTCCCTCTGCTCTGACAATGTTCCCCAACTCTGTGGATTGTTTTTTCCAGCAGGACAACGCTCCATGCCACACAGCCAGGTCAATCAAGGTG
>NC_045741.1:572974-587537 GCF_008692095.1 Etheostoma spectabile | reverse complement strand
AGATGGAGGACCACCAGATCAAGACCTGTCATGGCCAGCCAATCTCAGACCGAACCCATTGAAAACCTCTGGAATTTGATCAAGCGACGATGGATGGTCACAAGCCATCCAATAAGCTGAGCGGCTGAAGTTTGTGCCAGGAGTGGCATAAAATCACCCAACACCAATGAAAGACTGGTGGAGAGCATGCCAAGACGCATGAAAGCTGTAATTAAAAATCAGGGTATTCCACCAAGTATTGATTTCTTAACTCATTCCTAAGTTTAAAATATTAGTTTGTGTTGTTTAAGATGAATGTGAACTTGTTTTCTTAGCATTTTGAGATCTGAAAAATGCATCTTTTTGTTATTTTGACGAGTTGTCCATTTCTTCAAATAAATAATCTGAATGACAACATTTTTATTTGGAATTTAGAAGAAAGTTGTCAAAACATGTGTAGAATAAAACAAAAATGATTATGTAATCAAAACATGCCTATAAATAGTAAAACCAGAAAAACTGATGATAATGCACTGGTCTCTTTATTTTTTCCAGAGCTTATATATTATATATATATATAATATATATACACACACAGACCACACACACACACAACACACACACACACTAACCGTTCAAAAGTTTGGTCACCCAAACAATTTTGTGTTTTCCTGAAAAGTCACCACTATTCACCACCATACGTTGTGAATGAATAGAAAATAGAGTCAAGACTGACAAAGTTAGAAAAATGATTTGTATTTGAAATAAGATTTTTTTTTTACATCAAACGTTGCTTTCGTCAAAGAATCCTCCATTTGCAGCAATTACAGCATTGCAGACCTTTGGCATTTAGCTGTTAATTTGTTGAGGTAATCTGGAGAAATTGCACCCCACGCTCAGAAGCAGCTCCACAAATTGGATTGGTTGGATGGGCACTTTTTGGTACCATACGGTCAAGCTGCTCCCAAAACAGCTCAATGGGGTTCAGATCTGGTGACTGCGCTGGCCACTCCATACCGATAGAATACCAGCTGCCTGCTTTGCTCTAAAAGTTCTTGCACCATTTGGAGGTTGTTTAGGGTCATTGTCCTGATGTAGGAGAAATTGGCTCCCATCAAGCGCTGTCCACTGGGTATGGCATGGCGTGCAAAATGGAGTGATAGCCTTCCTTATCCAGAATCCCTTTTACCCTGTACAAATCTCCCACCTTACCAGCACCAAAAGCAACCCAGACATCATATTACCTCCACCATGCTTACAGGATGGCGTCAGGCATTCTTCCAGAATCTTTTCCTTTGTTCTGCGTCTCACAACGTTCTTCTTTGTGATCCAAACACCTCAAACTTGGATTCATCCGTCCACAACAGTCTTCCTCTGTCCAATGTCTGTGTTCTTTTGCCCATCTTAATCTTTTTCTTTTATTGGCCGGTCTCAGATATGGCTTTTCTTGCCACTCTGCCCTGAAGCCCAAAATCCCGCAGCGCCTCTCACGTAGATGTTGACACTGTGTTTTGCGGGTACTATTTAATGAAGATGCCGTTGGGGACCTGTGAGGGTCGTTTCTCAAACTAGAGACTCTAATGTACTTATTCCTGCTCATTGTGTGCAACGCGGCCCCACTTCTTTTCTACTCTGGTTAGAGCCTGTTGTGCGTCCTCTGAAGGGAGTAGTACACACCGTTGTAGGAAAATCTTCAATTTCTTAGCAATGTCTCGCATGGATAGCCTCATTTCTAGGCAAGAATAGACTGTCGAGTTTCAGATGAAAGTTCTCTTTTTTGGCCATTTTGAGCGTTTAATTGACCCCACAAATGTGATGCTCCAGAAAATCAATCTGCTCAAGGAAGGTCAGTTTTGTTGCTTCTGTAACGACCTAAACTGTTGTGTCAGATGTGTGAACATGATTGCACAAGGGTTTTCTAATCATCAATAGCCTTCTGAGCAATGAGCAAAACATTGTACCATTAGAACACTGGAGTGATAGTTGCTGGAAATGGGCCTCTATAACCCTATGTAAGATATTGCACATAAAACCAGACATTTGCAGCTAGAATAGTCATTTACCACATTAGCATGTATAGAGTGTATTTCTTCAAAGTTAAGAATAGTTTAAGTTATCTTCATGAAAAGTACAGTGCTTTCTTCCAAATAAGGACATTTCAATGTGGACCCCAAACTTTTGAACGGTAGTGTTATATATACATATAAGATATATAATATAATATATATATATTATTATATATATATATATCTCTTTCTTACAAGAAAGTGTCTTGAGTGTCACAAAATAACATTATTATTATATTAAAACCATCGTAAAATTAATCTGTTTGAGGGGCCATTGCGTTAAGCACAGTTGTTCCACTGAATAGTGGAAATTTATTAAAGACATGTCACAGTGACCAGAGCCCCTTTAAGGGAGCAAACAGCCTGCAAAAAATATGATGAGTAATAACCAAAGAGGGTTTTGAGTGTTTTCCCCTTTCTGAAAGGGATTCAGGGCTACAAACCAAGGTCTGTCTCTTTCTAAGCAGCTCAGCGACAGCAATCAGTAAGTGAAAGCCAAAAAATCCACCACAGGAGCTTGGTTGGGGTGGTGAATGGGTCAAAAAACAGGACTTTCACCAGAGACAGAGGACGTGTCTCGCCTGGAGATTAATTTCCCCATCGTGTCCCGGCCATCCAGTTGTCTCAGCCGTGTTGTGTTTCTTTTCCCTGTGTTGGGTCCCCAAGATATAGATTAAAAATACATGACCATTCACAAACGCTGGTAGAGCGTGTTGAACTATATAATTGCACAATCATTTTTGTCAATTAATAAAATTTGACCATGTAGTTAACAGCCTAAATTTGGGCCTTTTTTGGGCAGTGTGGATGTCATTATTTTAAGCAATTTTATTCTAAGCCTTTCACACACAAACAAATTCAATGGTAGTGGAGGAGGACACAAGCTTTTAATGGGCTCATTCACAGATTGGTGACCACCCATCCCAACTTTTTCACATGAAAACTTTAAGTGAAACTGTGCTGATGCATCATAATGGTAGCAGAGTTCACACACTGGGCCTAACGGGAGGTGGGTGTTGCAGAAGAGGCCTAATACCAGAAACACGTGGGACATTAGATCATATCCTGTCGCCCTTTTTGGCAGACTATATTTCCACTTTGGAATGGGTTGTTTAGGACATCTCTTTCTTTCCCCAATGAAAGTTATACGTCAACAAACAGAGGCAAGTTTTTTTAGCTCAATAACAGCTTTTATAAATATCTTCTGTACATAGAAGAACAAGACTGCTGTTTAGCTGTTAATCCAGATAGGTACGCACAGATCTATTTGAAGTAATCAAGTCTTTTATACCAAAATCGATCATACATCTCAATTCAACTATGTGAGTTAAAAAGCTGAAAAAAAGAAAATTAGGACAAATTGTACACACACAAAACGTTTTACACTAAAACTGTAAACAACATTAAGAGAAAGAAAATTAATTATCAGAGAAGAAATATGAGAAAATAAATTGTTTTTGGCTCCCATTTAGGTCAGAGCTGTGCCACTCAATTCCTACCTCGCCTGTTCCCCTTCACTTTCTTTTCTCTTTACTTTCCCTCTCTTTACCTCACTCTCTCTCTCTCCTCTCTCTCTCCTCACACACTCTGGAGGATATCTGGTGTGACTGTGTAACTCCTCGCTGCTATGTGGACTGGACGTCAGACTTCACTGCGTTTCAGCAAACGTTGGTCAGCGGGTAAAGTAGTTAGACAGAGAAAATGTTTTCGCAGACTTTACTATTGAATGTTTTATGAGTGGCTGTTATGTATGTGAAGTTAGACCGAGCGTAAGTATTGCCATCGATCCATGCATGACTATATGGCATTATTTAGAGAATCCAGACTAACAGTGCAGTAAAGCCATTTTACGACTGCCTCAGCTAAGAAAGAGCATTAATAATATAATATGCATCTTGCTAATAAATACTATTCTCCATTCAAGCCTCCTTATTATAATGTAACGGCGAGTGCGGTGATTTAGTGAAGGGTTTTGTAATTCTTGTCTGACACCTGGATGCTAGCGTTTTTATTTACACATTGTACAATATGTGTGTAAAAGCGCCAGGCTTTTATTTTTTATTTGCCGTGGTTGTATGCATGCTGCTGTATGTATTTCTCTGTGGGTGTGTGTGTGTCGTGTGTGTGTGTCACAGGTCAGCAAACAGAAAAGGTTTGTTTGAAGTGGCTTTTAGACGTTTGCCTTGAGAGCTGCCGTGAGTGCCTATTGAGCCTTGTCTTATATTGTGGCCTGATGCGTAAACAATGCAACCTCCATCCTTAAAACATTATTTAGAAGTAGTGACACAGTTTTTTTCAGTACAACCAGTTGATTGCCCTCCAGGGTGACATCAGTTGGGGATTAAAAGATTGAAATGAAAATGATGACTCAAGTCATACTGTAACATGAAATTGTGGTAAGCAGATACATTTGTGTTTTGCTTGTTTATTTGTTGTGTTTTGTTGTATATTTGGTTGGGGACCAATAGAGAGAATGCACAGAGCGAATGATGAAAGAATCGTCACAATATAAAGAATTGTAGTCTCTAGTATGGGCACAGTTCCAAAAACCCTGGATCCTAATGGTGATCCGCCACTGTGTTCAGTATACAGTATGTTGTTCACAGTCTATGTGTGAAACTGGTTGCAGGTGCCGTATAGTAGGAAGTATCTGGCGCATGCGTGTGTTGTACTTTGTAGTCTGGCTAGAAGCGTAGCTCCAATTTAATGCTGTTCTTAATCTTGCATCCAATGGTCATTAAACCCAGTTGACATAAGACAACCTGTTTCCATTCATTAAACTTCCATCACCTAATCAAAAGTTTCTAGTTTGTAAACAATTTTCTGTTATGGTAAACATTTCTAGATTTCAGCCAAACCTGAGATTACTACATGATAGTAATCTGAGTAATTTTAACTCGATATCTACAGACCCAGGTGGTCCATATTTAGAAAAATATTGATGGGGATGAAGTGGTGATAACTGCACTTCAAAAAATATCGGGAGTCACTTGATCGGCTGTAGAGATGGCGGCCTTAAAGTGTAGCCCTGGGCCAAATTTGCAAATAGTGTTTTACATTATTCAACTTCGATATTTACCACTTTGTGCTCGTTAGAGGGGGGATTTATTTTTCTTCTTTTTTTAATATACCCTTCTTGTCCTTACATGATGCTAAAAATTTTCAGCTGGATATATTCACAGCAGGTCATCATTTGTGCCATCGTCTTATGTACTTCTTGGATCTTTGTTGTTTTAACCTAGATAGTTGTTTTGACATTGGCCTTAGCCAACCCTCCTCTGCATGGTGTATAGTCCAGAGTGTGGATTGGGGTGAAACCTCCATGGTGAGGAGCATTCTTGTTTGATATCAGTGTTGATAACTCGTCAGCTATCTCTTCCTTGGCCAGGTGTTATACCAGCTGCGTATCTAAGGACTGCAGTACACACATGTCTTGAGGGCTGGGACTTGTTCCTCAAATTCATTTGACTGCAACATGAATTTTTCTCCTGCTTATCTGTGTAGTGCTTTGCTGTGGCTGACTGCCTTGCAGCCTCACATGGTTTCCAGTGTGTTTACATACATCCTGTCAATGTAGTACATGCTAATTTAGCTGAAGGCTAACCTTGGTTGCTGATGTATAATTTCTCCACAATTTATTATACTGCTAGAACAAGTTGGTCTTGAAGTTTTTGGCTTATTGGTCATTTTCATGTTAGAAAGTGCTTCTTACTCGGTACAGTTAGGCCAAGTGAATTAACAGCGGGGAAAGGACAGTAACACTGAAACCTGGTATATAGCATAATACGTCCCTTAAATACCTCAGACCAAAAAGACCTCAATGGCACTGTTATACATAGACACAGCAATTCTCTTTGTAGTAAAACATGTTTTATCTCTATTGTCCATGGTGCTTGTGCAACAGGAAGAGCTGAGAATATATGGCTTTACCAAGCATTCCATCCGGCAGGCCCTGAGTTGCTGTCTTGGCCTGGATGTTGGTGCATTGCCAGGCCCCTTTTAAACCAGAGGGGAGAAAGAGCCAATAAAGGCGGCGGAAATTGAACGTGGTGACGAAATCTCAGCCGCTTAAATGCCCGCCAGACTGCAGCTGTACGGCAGAAGGCAGTAGACTGCGCTGGAGTTGACACCTCACAGAGTTCCGCGAACTGTCTGACAAAACTCGTCAGCTCTCTCTTCAGGGTCTTTTACACAATTGCACACACACATTACAGGAAATTACACATTGTTACTGCTCAGAATAGTAGGTAGATACCAGTGCAAACCCGTCTGACATTGTATTTACTCTGTTTTGTCCCGATGCCAGAACAACAAAATCGAGAAGATAACGTGGAGCACATTTCCCATTCGCATCAGCTTGAGACTTCAACCTTCAGAACAATTGTACCCACAGATGGTAATTACAGCAGTGGGTCTGCCAAAGGGTGACCAGTGGGCCAAGCTAACCTCGCGCCCCCTACTGCCCCCCTTCTATTTTACCTATGCATATTATGGAATATGCAAATTAAAGCTTTAAATTTGTTTTGTTTTTAAGAAAAAACTCATAGTTTATTTTAAGAAAGAATAAATGCCTAACATACAGTATGAATATATAGATACAGATAATCACAGATTTCGGTTTATAATTGTATTTAGAATTTATATCAAAATAGTTTTCCAGGATTCATTTTCAAAAAATACCACATTTTTGTTGTACTGCACATTGCGCTGCTCCACTTTCACCTGGTTGAGCGCTCTGTGTAGCTTACTGAGTGAGGCATCTCCATTTTATTCCATTTTGTTGGTAGCGCACATGCGCAGTAGCTAGGAAAGGACTACAAGCCAGTCAGAAGCAGAGTTGAGGGCGTGCCATGCTAGCAGCTAGCGGCATTAACTTGTGTAACAAAGGGACACACATTCGTCACAGAAGTAAAGGCTGGACTGAAATAAAGCTGCTTAGAGCAGTTTGTTAATAGTTTCTGTTTCTGTTGAAGTGGTAAGGCCTTTGTGGGAGACTTGGGCTTTATCACTTTGAAAACTACAATGTGCACAAACAAAAGATATATAAGCAACAAAGGAAAGGGAAAAGCCAAAAAAGCATAAAAGAGCACTTTAAAATAGGACTGATGTAAATTCATTAGTGGTGTCAAACAATTAGTTATTTAATCGTGGTAATTCCATTAATATCATAGTTAACCCGCACTTAATCACAATAAATTGCACATTGGATCTATTTTAAATGTCCCTTGATTATTTTTCTCATTTTAATGCTCTTATCAGCATGGCAAAGTGGATGGCTTGCTTGTGAAAACGTTTTTTATTGAAAACAACATAGGGATATAGCTACTGTAGTGTTCAATTTCACACAACATTCTCACTTGGAGCAAATAATCTCTACACAATGTCACACTGTCCATCAATAAAAGGGTGTAATAAATTACTTTGAGCACGTGCTGCGATGAATAGCTCAGTTCAAAACAACCAAACCCACAGTTCACTTGGTCTGTCATGGAACATTTGGCAACTTCAAAAAGTAAACTTTCCATTCAGAATCTTATTGGCACCAGTAGGCGTCGCAAGTACCCATCCACTCAAAACGTAACGTTACTACTCTTGGGTGGCTCGCAAGCCAAACAGGGTGTGCGTGCTGCTGTTGTTTTGTTTATGTCTAGCCAGAGCCGGTTTGGTGTTGTAGTTCCCCTTCGGGGGAACTCGAACTGCGTCGGTTACGACCACTATGGGAACGCCTAGGCATAACAGGGCTGAATGCAAATGAAACTACTCCAATATAGGTCTAGTGAGAACGGTTAGCATGTGATGGCATAACGTAAGGGCAATAAGCATGCCGGCACATAGCTCATTAGCTTTTTTCTATTCCGCAGGCACGTTGGTTGATGTTGGTTTTGAAAAGCTCCTGATCATACTCACCTGGAATAATGTCCGAGCGCTTGTACCGGTCCGGAGATGGTGTTCCCTGGCCCATGTTATATAAGGTAGGGGATTCTCACAAACTGCGTGTTGCTGTTTGGGCCTGTTGCACGCCACGGCAAGCTTTCAAGGGTTTTTTTTGTGACGATGCGAGGCCCTGCCCATGCGGGTACTGAGGTCACCGCGGGGCGACTTTTCCAGTGACGGCATATACGTCTCTCCCGTGGTCGGGGCCCGGGTTGCGAGGTGGCCGGCGGGTTGGGCATGGGGATCACAACAAGATGCTGGAAAGGTTCAGAGACGGCTGAGGCCCTTTACGTCTTCGTCTGTCGATTTACTCCTTGGTCCCTCGTACTCGCTTCTTCTGTTTTGGGGATGCAGGCTGGAGAGGCGGCCGCGCTTGGCTCGAGGAGCTGGATGTGCTTGGCCGTGAAGAGGGTGAGGACTTCCGGGTGTCGGCCCGATGTTCATTCCTTCGGGTGGGGAAGGCGTATATGCGGCGGGCCAGGCTGGTGCGAGCCTGCACACAATGGTGTGTTTTGCAGGCCTACCAGGCGGGACTGCTGCTGGAGATGGACGAGAGAGGGAGCCCCTTGAGGAGGAGTTGGCGAAAATACGTCGGGCCACGGATTTTGCTTCGTGCACTAAAGGCGACGGCCCGAGCGTGTGGGTTGCTCCATGTCTGCGTGGTGGCCACGGAGAGGACACCTTTGGCTGAACCTGTCATCCGGAGAGAAGGACAGAGAATTCCTTCTGGAATGCGCGGGTTTCACTATGGCCTGTTCGGGAGCGCGGTGAACTCTGTCGTCAACAGGTTTCCCCATGTGAGGTCCAGGGGGAGGCATCCAGCAGTTTCTCCCTTGCGGACTGGTCCGCTCTCCACACCGACAGGCCAGAGACGGAGTGGGTTCTCGCAGTCACCTCGAGCAGCTTGGGATGTGGGCAACGCTCCCGCGCAACCCCCCCGGCAGGTTGGACTGAGGGCACTCATCCAGTCGCGGAGGGGCAGGCGAAGCAGGTCCTGACTGTGTGTAGCCCGGAGGGATGGAGGTCCCTCAGGGCGGGACGCTTGCGTTGTGTGTCGCCGCCGAGGGGCGACTAGCCGCCGCCAAGCCTTCTCTGCTCTGCCTGCCCCAAGGGTGGCAGTGGGGGAGGTTTGGCTCCCAGACTAACGGATCGTTCTTCTGGCGGCCCGCTCCGGGGCTCTTCCGCGACTGGCACATCGCACAGCCACCAAGCCCCGAGGGTTGGTTCCGCTGGAGATTCGCAGAAGCTTGGTGGGGTTTGGAGAACAGTCCCCATGGGTTCTGCGCACCATCATTGACGGGTACAGGCTGCAGTTTCGGGTCCGGGCCCTGGTTCACTGGGTGGTCCGGACTGTGGTGCGCCCGGAGCAGGGCCGGTTGCTGGGACAGAAAGTGCGCTCGTGCTGGAGAAGGGGGCCGTGGAGCTCGTTCCCCGCGGCCAGCGGGCTCGGGTTTCTACGCCGGTACTTCCTGGTTCCCAAGAAGGACGCATGCTGGCACATCTGTTTCCGGCACGTGTCGAGTCGTTTGGCCGCGTGAGAGTGTGAGGCTGGCCGCGCGTCACGTAAACACTTCAACCGAGGCTGTTGGGCTCATGGCGGCTGCTTCCAGCGTGATACTTCTGTCCTTCTGCACAGGAGGCCCTGCAAGTGGTGGCTAAAATCCAGGGGTTCTCACCAAGGGGAACCCATTCTGCGATACGGGTACGCCACATGTCTTTGCCTGTCGTGGGTGTAAGCAGCCTTGGTCTCGTCCCAAGCCCACGTGGGGGCGGCCTTGTTCGCCATGGCTCGTTTTGACAGACTTCCCTCACCGGGTTGGGGCGCGGTCCATGGACGACCGCTTTCCATGGGGTGTTTGTGCAGGCGCCTCAACTCGTCATGGCACATCAATTGTCTCAGATGCTGGCCGTGTTCCGCTCTGAGGAGTTTCAGCCTGAGCTCCTGGGTCACCACGGCTTGGCAGGTCCAAAATACAGCGGTGGTGGCTACTCTGAAATCACAAGGGGGTCTGCGCTGCGACCCTTTCTGCAGACTGGGCGTTCAGAATCTCGCCTGTTTCCAGCGTCGAGACTTCGCTCTCTCAGGGCGCATATTTATCCCCTTGGCGTCAGACCAGGGGTGCAGACCCTGCTGTCAAGACAGGGGACTGAGGCCCGGGGAAAGGCGGCTCCACACCGAGGGGGTGGAGTCCCTTGTGCGGAAGGTTCGGACCTATGAGTGACTGGCTGTTGCACTCATGAGACTACGCCTGTCGTCTGTGGTTCTTCCCTGACGCACCCGGCTCGCTAGGGCTGTACGCATGGTGGGAGTTGGCCGGCGCTTTTGCGTCTGTACGCTTTTCCCAGTCGTCCTGCTCCTGACCTGTAGAGTCTGATCGCCTTCTTCTTTAGGGTGGGATGTTGTCTCGGACCGTGCGTCCTGGATTTGGTCCCCGTGGCAGAGGAAGGGACCTGCTTTTGTCGTTTGCCAGAGAGTGGTGGCTGTGTCTACCTGTGGTCCCACGCCTGAGGCGCGGGATCTGTGCCCGAGGGGCCTAGTACCTAAGGCTGCCGCGCTGTGGCGGGCTCGTAGTAGCCCTCGCTCGGAATAGTAGCGGCCTGAAGTGGGGAACTCCTGGCACCGGGTTGGCCTGGGACGACACTGAATTTGCTGGAATTCATCCATGTGTATTTGGCAATTTGGGTGAAAGAAATCATATTTTGATATTAACACTTAGAAAAGGTTCATTGACCCGAGACAACACAAGGGTAAGTTGCTCCCCGGATGCCTGGAGTTTGCACGGGTAATGTGAGGGCCTCCTGCTCCACCAATCCGGGCTACATGTCCAAGGGCAGTACCACTGTTCGCGGGGCCCGGTGGTACTGGCAGAGGTTTAATGCCTCCACCCCATGTGACGGCGGATGACGCGGAGGCTCCACTTGCTCTGCCCTGACGAGCACTGAGGTCTTCACTCTGGGTCCTCCCGGGTGGAGAAGCAGACTAGATTGCTTGGTGTTTCGGGTCCCCCAAGGCTGGGTTTCCGGCACTTCACCAACATACTATCAGTCCACTGGATCGTTCAGATATCTACTTGGACTATCAGTGCGCGTTTGCCTTCATATGCTGGACGGGTCACTGCCACAGAGGCATGGCCAGGCCTCTACGGCTCTCCTGTCTGGAGCCGTCTCTCAGGTTTTGCAATGCCCTGGCTGGGCCACTTCCTCAAACCTTTTTCAGGTCTATAGTCTGGAACCTTCCCTACGCACCCGGCACCCAGGTGCTTCCTCCTAGTCGTGCCCACGCAGTATTTGCATGCATAGGGCAGATAGGGGTTTTTCGGGCGGGTTAGGGTATCTCGTTCCCATAGTGTCTAACCGACTCATTTCGAGTTCCCCTCTAAGGGGAACGCTCGGGTTACTGATGTAACCCTCGTTTCCCCGAGGGAACGAGACACTGCGTCGGTGCGCGACGCCTCACCTGGGTGCCTGCTTTATACAAAGAGCTAACGAGCTATGTATGGCGTGCTTATAGCCACACTACGCTTATGCCGTCACCTGCTCCGTTCTCACTAGTACCAATAGGATTGGAGTAGGTTTTCATGCGCATTCAGCCTGTCATGCATAAAGTCGTTCCCACTAGTGCACTAACCGACGCAGTGTTCGTTCCCCTTCTCGGGGAACAGGATTACATACGTATTTCTAAACTATCCGAGTTGTTGCAACAGCATGTGAAAAAACGACAAATTCTTGGGCCAAAAAACATTAAAGTCTCACATTTAAAAAATGTGACGCTGTTTTGCTGTTAAATTGGTTTGTTAACGCCGTTAGTAACGCGTAAAGCGTTACACCCCCGTCGTTAACAAACCAATAAACTTAACTGACAGCAATCAAATTCATCCATCTGAAAAATGCTGGAAGGCTAACCGCTCTACTCGCTTTGCCATTTTGCTGACTTACTCTTGCTATCTGTCCTCAAAGTCTATCCTTAAAGGGGAAAAAAGGGCTTTTAGGTATTGCTGCGCTGTACATGTACATGTGCTTATTTAATAGCGCTTTTTCCAGTTCTATCACCACTCTCAAAGCGCTTTTTACATCGTTCAGGAAAATTCAACCATTACATCACTTCTACACTGTGGCCGGGCTTGCCGTCAAGGTCTCCACCTCTCAGCAGATAAACACTCACACACATTCAAACTCCATGCGCAGCACCGCGGGCAACTCGGGGTTCAGTGTCTTGCCCAAGGACACTTCGACAAGTCACTGCAGGGGCAGGGATCAACCGCCAACCTTCCAATTGACAGGCATTGATTGAATATATAAAATAAAAATAAATAAAGATTTTGAGTTGATTGTTGATGTGTAACTATTGCCTGATGAAAATGAAACCAGTGTATACGTTTTTATGTGTTTGTGATGCAGGTAACTTGATAATTTTTTCTTTATAGGCCTGAAGTGAAGTTTTGAGATTGTTGAACAGGCGATTATTTTTAATACTTGGCAAATAACAGGTGAGTACACACACGACTTTCTTAAATTGGTTCTCAATGTTATTTATCTTTTCTGTATACATCTTACAACACCATTTACTCATTATTTACTTAGTAAGTTCTGATCACTAAAATATTGCCAAGGCTGGCAAGAAAAGAGGGGCGGGCTCCTCTACTAGAACTATTGCCAGCTTATGCTTGTAATCATCCCCCACGATGTGTAGTGCCAGCGGGTGAAGCTAAATGTTGCTGACCCTTTTGGACACAAACGATGATATGAAGGTATGGACAGATTTGTCCTGTGTCTTCACAGGGTTTGAATCTAGTGAAACTTCTAGGCCATAAACGTGACAGCCACCCCCACTAGGTTGGGTCATTACAGGCTCTACTACACGCCTTCAACAGACATTCCATCTTAATGCTTACATCACATTAAACATGCTTATATAGGATGGAGCTCTAATATTAACATCTCATACTCACCAAGTGTTTCGGCCAATTGCTACCCCCCCCCTTTGTGTATCTAATATGTCCTCCACTTGGTAAAATAACCCCAGTCGACAGTACATTAATTCCACCTTGATGAGTCTTTCATAATGGTAACGTCCTGTTCTTTTTTCCATACCAGCAGTTTCCATTGAGTCTTCTTTTTGAGTGCCGATTTTATGTGTTTTTCGGACGACTTGCTACAAATGCCACTTTATAATGGTTACCATACGCTGGACAATCCAACATAGTATTATACTTTAACTTAGCTTATACACCATGATTACATGGTGTACACTACAATCCATTATTCATCCATCTACAAAAATTATGTAGATAAGCACAGTCATATGACTGATTCATTTACGAACAGGTTATTCTGCTACCTCTTGTGGCTAACTATTAATGTACCTTTAGGTTATTCAATCAATTGTTTCAATTCAATTTAATTGATAGTACACAATTATAACCAAGGGTTATATCAAGACACTTTGCTAGTAGAGGAGGTCGAGGACCACACTCGATAATATACAAGGACTTCCTTAACAATATTTAGTCAGTCACCATCAAGAGATAAGCATGAGGAAGAAAACTCGACCAACCCAGTGCTCTTGGGAGCACGGTGTCTGACATGTGGTATTTGGGGGTCTCCAACGATACCTGTAGTGCGATAACAGTCAACATTACACTAAAAGACACAAACACACACCAGTTTCTAGAAACACCAGAGCTTCTTTGTAGTAGTTCAGCGTAAGCAGGGCCAATCGCCCCCGGGCATTTACCAGGGTATACACGTGTGAGTTCCAGCAGGGACCCATAGACAGGAATGGTGATGGCATTTTCGCAGAGGTTCGCATGGATGTAACAGGGCACGAAGGACGCCGTAGCAGTGACCACGGCCGGGCCAGCTGCATACCATGATTTGGTGCTCTCTAATCTAATTGGCGACATGCTGGCAATAAAAGAACTCCTGAGAATGCCCCCCAAAAATCTAGGTTTCCCCCCCCGCGTAGTCACACCTTAGTAGCCCGGGGCGACTCCGGCAGTTACACAGGACTCGACACACGCACCGTGCATTACCCTGAGGAACCGCATACCAGCAAACCTCTTTTGCAACTTACGCTACCATAGTACTTCTCTCTCCTTACACGTCCTAGTAGTCAACTATCCGTCGCTTCCGGACTTTTTGATCCTGACAACATGTCTTGCAACTGCCCGCATCAGCAGTCTGTGATAATCGAGAGCAGCCCACGCGCCCGCCTACAAAGCCCGCTGAGGATTCGGAATGAATAAGTACACACAGATCACAGCATGGTACATACCTCTGCTTTCCTCTCTCTCTTCTCTCTCTTCTCTCTCTCTCTCTCTCTCTCGCTGTCTCCTATCTACTCTCGCTCGCGTCGCTTCCCGCTCTGCGCGGATCTGCTCGGTGGCCAGCCCAATCTCCAGACCTGAACCCCATTGAAAACCTCTGGAATTTGATCAAGACGAAGATGGATGGTCACAAGCCATCCAATAAAGCTGAGCGGCTTGAAGTTTTGTGCCAGGAGTGGCATAACATCACCCAACACCAATGAAAGACTGGTGGAGAGCATGCCAAGACGCATGAAAGCTGTAATTAAAAATCAAGGT